>NC_056744.1:1733570099-1733647599 GCF_019279795.1 Protopterus annectens
CAGTGTTTTTTTTTTTTTTTTTTTCTTGATTGCTTATTGATCAGCTTATTACAGGTAAATGAAGTGTTTTTTTTTCCTCTTCATTTGAAGAACTGAGGAGTTTGGCACTAGTTCATAGTACCGGCTCAGGATACTGGTTGAACGATATATGCTTCAGATAGAGTGCACAGCCTTCTGGTCTTCCAGGACCAATGCTGAACATTCTAGCTATTGAGATGCTATCACACTACATTAATTAAAACTAGAAGTAGTTATTATAAAGAAGGTGTTCATTGCTTCACTACTCCTCTTTTATTATACTAATCCTTTTGTGTAATTTGTACAGTTAGACTATAACATTGCATTATGTTTGTCTCATTTTATTTTTGCAACATTCTTAACCTTTCAACTTTCTTTTTTCTTTTTTAAGTTTCACATCTTTTTTAGTATTAGACAAGTACTTTCATAATTTTCTTAACATCTTCTCACTTTACTAGGGTTTTCATCGACTATATTACATAGCATTGTCTTTTGCTGGCCCTTGGAATGATCTTTTGGTTTCTGTTTACTTTGATCCTTCAATCATTTTTTAATATGATGATTAATATCAGTTTAGATGAATGAGTTATGATAAGAATGGGCTTTTGAAGTTTTATCCATTTACTCCATCTTTAATGCTAAGATTAGTTTTTCAGATAAACATATCACTGTACATCCTGCATAAACACAGAGTTATATTTCTGACATGGGCTTTGGAGGCCAGTGGTATATAATCATAATGGACTTCTTTTATTTTCACCTCAGTGAAATAGTCAGTTGATTACCATCAATTTTTCTTTCCAGCTTCTTGTGGTGTACTTATTAGTTTTTTTTTTTTTTTTAATATATAGGTCACAAGGCCCTCTCTCTGTTTGCCTTCTACAAGTACAGTGTACATTAAGGCAAAATCACTCTGCAACAAGCCTGAGTTTTGTCTGACTAACTGCACTGTGTTGCTTGATGACATCTTTGGCCTTGACCTTTTGGCTGGACTACCAACAGGATTTCTCCATTAGTTTGCTCTTTGGATTGACATGATTGGACTATAGTCAGTATTTGTTTTAATTCTAAGCCTATAGTCTATAATTATTGCCAGTAAGGCTACTGACTCAAATGAATATGTTCTGGCTTTAGAAACAAGTTCAATGACTTGCTCATTAACTGTATTCTTGCATCAACAACACATATTTGTTGCTAACTTCAGTATATTGGTTGAAGATGAATTAGTGATTCTTACCAAGGCATTACTCTATAATATGAAGGCATTTAAATTTGAAGAGGTTATTATCTCTGTACTATGAAAAGATTTTGGCTTCAGCAGGTTATTATGTCTGCAGTATATAGATTAATGCAAACTCTTGACTTGTTCCTGTCGGATGATGGTGGAGCTTGTCTTCCTGTCTGCTCACTTCCTGGTTCACTTTGTTGTTGTGAAAGCTCATTTTATATCATATAATTCTGAGGTAGTAGATTACCATAATCTTTTTAAGACTAAATTTTTGTCATTTTTCATTATACTTCTTCAACTTCTCTCAGAAGGCAGTGTAACCATTCCTTATAGTCTAGTATCTGACTCTAATAGGTCTTTGTCCATTGCTGCGACAGGCTTGCCAGTGTCACAAGTTAGTTATGTTTAGTAATGTGACTGTTCTCCTTAAGATTGTAAATGATTGTCTTTTGTTTAGATAGCATCACTTATGTTTTATTCTTGTCTTTTCTGGTCAAGCTCTCTTCTGTAATTTGAACATTTGATTGTTTATTCTGATTCATCATTTATCGACTTCCTGTGGTCTCTCTTCTGTATTAGTGGATTGGATTGCATACATTTTATGGTTATTAATGAGTCAGTGTTGCAGTACTTTCCTGTTTAAGTGCTACATAATCCTTCCCTCTTGAATGGGGACTTCATAGAGTTCAATCCTAGTTCCATTTCTTTTCACAATGCTTATGCCAGGGCACTTGTATGAGCTAGGCTTGTAAAGGCTCCAGGGCCATTTGCCTAGTACACACCTATGAAGCTATGCTGCCCTTAGGAGATTTCAGTGAGGGCTGACTTATGACTGCATTCGTGACAATGGCCAGTTTTACCTCTCATCCCCTTAGGAACATGTAATGTACTTACTTGCAGATGGCTTGGAAAATATTCCTCTTTTGTTCTCTACAACTTAGTTGAAACATTAGGCAATAAATGTGAGGCTATAGCTGTGCATGCTCCCTGAGGTATTCATCTACATTCGCGCTCCCATCATTTATTCTTTTGATGACATAAAGCCTGACTTTGTTTCGAATGCACACAATCTTTGTGTCACCCTTTGATGATCAGCTGGCATTTAAGGACCAGGTTCACCAGTGATAAAGTCCTTTTTTCACTCGAGGAATATATACAAGATCAAGCACTTGATCTCTCGACAACCTTTCATGTTTTAGCCTCCTTGAATTTTGTCTTGTAATATTGTTTACAAGGACTGCATTAAGTGCAGCTTGTGCAAAATACAGCAGCTTATCTTCTAACTAGGCATCCTATTACCAGTATTATCAGCTCAGTACTGAGGAGATTGAATCAGTTTCTTTTCTCTCATACATTTAAAGTATTCAGGTTGGTTGGTTTATACTACTAATGGTATGTGTTGTTATGTAGGGTGCACAGGTCATTTGTCAGGCATAATTTGAAACATCTGGTATTTGTTCTCTTGCTTACTCAGTGCTGCATCTTTGGAACTTCCTACTATATAATCCTTCAGAGTTTGTAACTTCCGTCTTTTTCAAGAGCACCATAAAACCTTATCTAACTCTGGGGAGCAGTTCTGTAGTCTGACATCATTTTTGTTGTATCATTTCATTGTTTGTTACATTTGTATTCATTCAATATTATTATATTAGTGTTTCACAAATTAAGCATTTTCATAAACTGCAGATGAAAATGAAGTTGAAATTGAGGAATAAAGAAATTTCCCTGTGCAGGATTTTCACCTGTTTCTGTGGAGTATGTTACACCTTTAACTTAAGAATCGCTGCTGTGTCCCTTGAATTAATAAATGTTCTTTCTAGTCTGCAATTGCAGTAATGAATAAAATGTATGTCGTGTGCATTTCAACTTCAAGCCATACCATATTAGATGTAGAGATGTTTCAGATTTGTCTATTAAAATATCAAATTGCACATTATAGAAATGCTTTGAGCAGTATGAACAAAATACATAATTTAGCCATATAATGAGACTGGTATATATATATATATATATAAATATATATATATATATATATATATATATATATATACATACATATTTTTTTTTAATAGGATCATAGGAAGTTACTAGGCTAAGGGCCACTGCAAGCTTAGCCAATTTTTATCTTTGCTTCCATGATTAGCACATAACGTGCATGTCCAGGAGGGATACAGGTGGAACACCTGGGGTCAATTTACTGTTCCCCATGCAATCGTCCAGATTGCATTAGAAGTGGACCAACGAGGTGCTCAGTTTGATATGAAGTTGAAGTCTGTTCCAAATGTGTGGTAACCACTGGGAGACAAATTGGTCCCTCCAGCAGGTTCTATTAATGTCACGTACCGGGTTAAGGCCTTTAGAATGAGTAATCCGTGTACCATTTGATTTACGGATATGCAGCATTTTAAATAAAGCAGGGTCAGAGATTGCCTCTGAGTAGTCTATATGAAACAGAATAAAGTAACAGTGATTTCAGATGATCCATTAGGACAGATGCTGAAGACCTTGAATTTTTCATGTGAGGAACCTTTGTGGTCTCTCCCATTGCTGCAGCTGCTTCTCTATTCTTGCTTCTCCAGTGATGCCTTCAACATACAGTTACGTTGATGAAGATTAAATGTCATACTAAGAAATATGTTTGAAATTATCAGTGATTTTGCATTGTTGTATACCGCTGAAATTTCATAACAGGCACATAAATACCATGGTTTGCTACTTTATAAATTCATGCAGCCCATTACGTACATTATTATATTATATTATATGATGAAGAGTGCAGTACTTGGCAAGGCAGTGTTACAGAACAGCAATGGAGCTGGAAAGGGGGCATATAGTTCCTCTTCTGCACTGAGATTCCCATACAGATAGTGATTTTTTTGTAACAGTATTATGAGACAAAAGACGGGAAAGAAAGAATGGTTGCTCCAGAAACACAGAAAAAACTTTTTGTAGTACTTCTTTTTTCCCTTCAGTCCTCAGTTAATGTGAATGTTCAGTGTTTCTATTTTGTAGCTGAGTGTTTCTATGAAAAAGGAAACAATACATACTAATGACCAACAAGAATTGAGTAGGCTATTAATTATAAAACAGGTTCTTTCAAGTGACTTCTGGTAAGATTAAGAAGTTTTATGTCCAGAAAGCTGTATCAGTTAATGCTGTATTATACTAAGTGTCTGTCTTCTCAGAACGTAGTCATAGTACACAATAGTGCTGGAACAATATGCCCATTAAGATCTCTCTGGGTACATCTATAATTCATCGTTCAAGTGCATGATTTCATTGAAATCCTTTGAGCAGTGGGCAGTTTAATGACTTAATTTAAGTATTCCTGTATGTCTGTAATGTGTTATTGGAATTAGTATTTGCTCTGCAAGACTTCCCACATTTATAGCATATTAAACTACCTTCAGGTTTACCTGGGAGCTCTAGTCATATAGTCGTAAAGAAATGCTGCAGCAACTGTATTTTATTCATCATCTCACTGCATGTCTGTCTTCTAATTTGTAGCAGTATCTCAAAACCAAAATGTGAAAAATTACCTTCTTTTTAACTTTTCATTTACAATTTCAGTTTTGGATGTATATTGATATCAATGTTAATTTTTCATGGTAGAAATTTAATGAATCATCCTGTTCTCTGTCAATTAATCTTAGTTCTATAGAGATAAACATTGCAAAATAATTGCTTCACTGGTTACTTGACAACAGCAACCCGCCTGACTATTTTAAAGCAGGAAGAACCAAGCCTGACAGACTAATGAAACAGGTTGGATAACAGGCTGTGTAACCAAGGCAGTAAAATATATGGCAATTAAAAGAAGAAATAATAAAAAAGGATAACTAAATGGCATAGTGACAGAAGAAAATGTTAGAGAATTGAAAGAAAAATATGTCCTAATTAAAACTTTCAGGCCCCCTGCTCATTAATGGTAATATAGGAAAAATACATATCCAGAAAGGGCAAAAATAGGTTGGCTTGGGTAAGGACATAAAGGGAATATACTCTGTTGTCCTTGCTATATTCTTCAAACATTCAGCCCAAGAGTAGAACTTCATACTGACTGCTTACAGAGTTGAATCTTTGGTCTAGTTAGTACCCCAGACCCCTTTTTCAAAGTGTCTGTATAAACCACATTGATTTCCTGTGCCTCCTACCAATGCTGCCTTTCAAAAAATTCACACACACACACACACACACACACACACACACACACACACACACACACACACACACACACACACACACACACACACACACACACACACACACACACACACACACACACACACACACACACACACACACACACACACACACACACACACCACCACTGGAAGTTGCAAGAATTCATTAGGTTCCTGCAACTTATATCCTGACACAGCAGCATTGGCACCCATCTAGACAGGACTAGAGATAAAACAAAGTAGTTACCTGAGCACTCTTGAATTAGCTAAATAAATATCATAAAGTACATATCTCATCTGGTAATATGCTCAAATAATCTGACCACATCAGAAGTGGATAACACAAGTTTGGCAACCAACAGGGTGAAATAATGTCTCGGATAATAATTAGCAAAGCATAATACAAGACACGAGATCCCATAAATGAATAAATAAATGTTTACTTAAATAAAATAAGGCAACCAAATTACATATGTAGAAGTCAAAACAATGTGAAGACAATGTAAAAATAGTCATTTATACAGACAGGAATATCTAAACAAGAATTTTAAGTATGGTATATAAATAAATTAAACTGACTCTAGATTTAAAAAGTACTGAATGCTTTCTGTTCTAAGTTCCTAAAATGTTCACAGTAGAATTCAAACTTTTGTAGAGGTATCACAATCTCCCAAGCAAGGACTAGCTGACATTGCAATAGTTGCAGCTCATCGTTCTGCTCCCAGAGGGATAAAAATATAATTACTTTACATTGGATTACATTGCTTCTTTTCACACAATAGAATAACTGCAGACTAGAAAGCAGGCAGGTTTTCCCACATTCAGAGATTTCACATAGAGTAGAAAAGTTATGACCACTTCCTTTGAGGAATCTGTAATTCTATTTTAAACTCACATGTGACATTTATATTAAGTCCTTCCTGACACATGAAAAGCAAAAAGTTAAATTTGATTTTTCAATTTCAAGTTTCATACATTTTTTTATTTCATCTCCTTTTTTCTATATGTATCTTTATAGAGAAAAGATCATACGTTCTCAGATAGCAACAAGACTGGTTGACGTAATAGTTATGGTCTTCGCCTCCGATGCACCAAGTAGAAGGTTCGATCCTGACCTTCAGCCAATGATTATAGTTTTCATGTTCTCCCTGTGCCTCTGTGGGATACTTTCCACCTCTGCAAAACATGCTGAGTGTTTTCATCTCAAACCTACCAATAAATGGAGCTGTGGGAAGCAGCACAAACACTACATGGTGCCTTATAGTGGGAAAGGTTGTATAAACCAACCTCTTTGAGCATCTACTGTGGTGCGCTGTATCCTCAAGATAGGAGAAGATGAATCAGAGATTGCATGCCATGGCAGGACTAGGCACTCAATGGTGTAAAATATGACTTTTGGTGATTTGGTCGTGTTGACTAATGCCACCAATTGAGCATGGGTATTGGCCAATGATAAGTAGGTTGAGGACCCAGCCTACTCTGACCTACACCAGGGATCCATGCTAATGGTGGGAGAGGTATATGCGTCCCTAGTGTTTGGCCACCCAGCAGCCCTGGGTCAATAAACTACAGGCTGGCTAGCGTCCAGTTGCCCAGCTTTGGTTACCTGGACTAGTTCTTTTGATCAAAAGCTGGACATAAAACCAATCAACCTGCCAAATATAAACTAAGAATTGCTACACTCAATGTAAGTTCAATGACAGTATGGAGCATGGAAGAGGATGCCATGGTGGTACGGAGGAGGCTGGATATCCTATGTATAAGTATCTGAGAAGGGCAGATGATGGGAAGGGGAGTCTAAATGAAGAGGTAAAAGCTAGAATCAGAGGGACTGTAGCCAACTGGCATAGAGTGCCAGCGGTAGTGTATGACAGAAGAATGCCAAAGAGGCTTAAAAGGAAGGTGTATAAAACAATGGTTCGACCAGTACTACTGTATGGTACAGAAACCTGGAAAGTAAAGGCAGAACAGATGAAAAAGTTAGAGGTGATGGAAATGAAGTGCCTGAGAAGTGTTGCAGGATGTATACTGTTGGACAGATGAAGAAATGATGATACAAATGCAGAAGATAAAGTAGCTTCAATTGCAAAGAAAGTCAAAGAGAACAGAATACAGTGGTTCAGGTACATGTGCCGAAAAGCAGAAGACAGATTTGCGACAGCCAGGAACAAGGTAAGAGGAAATAAGGGCATATATATCATATACATATAGGTATATATACATTAAAGTCCATGGAGTATGTCAGAGGTGATCTACTATGGTCAGTCATGGGTGTTGAAGATAGAAGAAGGGAGGATTTATATTGAGATAGATGGTGACAGTTAACATGACACCCCAACCCCATTTAGAAAAATGGTGAAAAGGGGGGGGGGTTGATGATGATGATGATGATTACGACTACTCTCAGGTAACAAGGAGTGATGACTACTCTCAGGTAACAAGGAGTGATGACTACTCTTAGGTAACAAGGAGTGCACACATTACAGTTCATAGAGCTTAAGGAAAACATTAAAAAGTGCCTAGCATTTAGGAAAATGAAAAGATAAAAAGGAAGTGCATCACATTTTACATAAAAAGAAAAAAAAAATTAAGCACATATATTTGCCTTGTATGACTCATTTACTCATCACCTAAGAGATACCTTCTCAACTACAGAGTTAGAAAATGTTTAAACTGTTCCATTTCTCCCATTTCACATGTGACACAATCTATTCCTCACTGGCATAGTGTGTGGGGATTTATCAGTGGATTTATTGTACCAGAATCGCATTCTGCTGCTATGCTGTTTTAAAAAGATTAGCTGAAAAAATCCATACATATCCCAACTCATGATGTACTGTCAGACCTTTGGTACACTCTGTGATACTAATGGCAATTCTTTTTGAACACAGTGAGTGCTATATACATTTAGCTAACATTAGTATTGTTGAAACTATATATTGCAGTGTAACGCATATTATGGTTCAGCTGACAGTTTAATGATTATCATGTTTATTAATCATGTTTTTGTGTAAAAACTGGTTAAGCATATACTTGCTAGAGCTTCCCGAGGATTCTTATAATAAATACACTTAAGCTAATTATAATACATGAAGCATTATGATTATTCACTAGCAAGGAGAGAAAAATGGCCAGTTTCACATGTAAGAGCTAGGTTATAATAAGCTTGTTCAAGGGCCATGTCTTATCTATGTGTGCAGCTGTTTTAAATCTGTGTAGCTCACAAAAGTATGTGGATGACAGCCCCAAGGGGAACTATATGGAAAAGCAACTAGGAGTTTAAAACTGTAACACACTTGACATGGCCACACTGTAGCACACTTGACATGGCCACACAGATATGAGACATAAGTGAAGTGGCTAAACAGGATGGTGACCTTAAATCAGCATAGGTAGACTCCTGTGTCATATCCTTACAAGCTTTAGATCTCCATCTATGACCCATGGAACCCACAGATCATACTTTGATCTACTGGTGACACTTACCATTCAATACAATACCGTATTTATAGAGGATTTTAACTGCACCTCTATAAACTAGGAATCCTGCACAGCTCCAAACTTACAGGCCCAGAGATTCCTGGACTTTGCAAATACAAACACCTTGGACCAGTTAGCCCATATATCCTACAGGGATGCAAACATACTAGATCTAGTACTCACAAATATGGGAGAACACTACACCCCCATCCCCCAGTGTAGTGTTGTCATTGGTAAGGTCAGACCATAAAGTTATCTCTTTCAAAATATGTATCGGTGTGGTGACCTCTGCAAACCCTGTGACAGGTAGAAACTACTCTGAGGCAAATTACCTTTTATTAAGCAATTACTTGACAAAATTTCAAGCCTTTCTAAACCCAGAGAACACATCTACCTATGCAGAATTATACACAGAAACCCTGTACAGTCATGTTAATTGATGCATAAAAACAGCTCAGCCAATGAGAAACAAGAACAGAACAAACTCAATAAATAAACCACCCTGGTGGAATCCAAACATAAACAGATTGTACAACAAAAGAAAAAAAGTCATAGTTAAAATTAGGCTAAACAAACAATTAAGAGGACAAAGTAAGTCTATCAATGCCACTTTTGAAATAAATATAGACTCCCAGGCCAAATACAACCACAAGGTTATGTCCAAAACCTAAAGGGCGGTACACAACAGTGCATAGAACTGATTCTTAATTAGAGCCACTTACAGGGAGCCAGAAGATACTTGCAAATTCAGCCAGTGTCAGACTCCTCAGGTTGACCAATATTGCAAATGAATGCAAGGTAGGAGAAGTCACAGAATCCTCCGAAGATACTAACATTCTACAGGAAAGACTGTCACAGACAAGTCACTGGTACCAAAGCCATGCCTTGAAGCTCAGTGCCAAGAAATGCATAATAGTACCCTTTGGGAAGTTGGCCACTGTGAGGAAACTACCTCATTTATAAGAAGACCCATTAGAATGGACCCCAGTAGTCAGAGATTTCATTTTATACTCAAGGACTTAGGTCCAAGGAGGGCATCATTTCTCTTATTCATACCTCATCAGACCCATCATTGAGAATAATACCCCTTTCGTTATATACCTGACCTGGCTTATGCGGCAAATAGAGTGTATACAGAGGTTTTTTACAAAAAGAATGCAAACTATAAACAAAATTTCCTATGTAGATTACCTCAAGGGTCTATTATCTATACTCCATCTCTTACAGACCATTTAGAGGTGATCTGTGCCTGCCATACTAGGCATCCTTGGATCCTGCTCTGATGGACATTTTACACATCTACAACACCAATAGCATCAGAACTACTCAACTGAGGGACTTGAATCTTGTTTGTGACATAAATAGGACATGTTGAATGAACAGGTATTGTCTCAGAGAATTCCCCTCCTCTGGAAAGGCTTCCCATCAATTTGAAGAGAGTTTTACCTAACACTATTCAAGCATAAACAGGGCCAGTGGATGAGAAATCAGAAACTCACCCCAGGTCTAGCAGCAATGTCTCTAATGAACAGAAGCAGTCTGTAAATCATACCCTAGCTTTCATATACCCCTTAAAATAACCTCTAATTCTCAGAAAACTTGCAGGATACATTTGAAATATGTGGTATAAACCAAAACCATTTCTCCAGATGAATTTATTGCTAACAATTTCTTCCATATCATTATCATCACATCAGAGTCCTGATCATAATTCTCTGTATTATGTACTAACATCATTGTTGTGATTCTACTATGCTGCTTGCTGTTAGCGTTATTTAAATATTTACTTAAGTATATTTGTTCTTTCTTTGTTGTAATACATCAAACAGAAAACATGCATGCAATCTGAGTTTTTTCCAGACTGCAGGTAAGAAAGAATAGCTGTTATCTGCTACTGCTACAGTCTTTTTTTAAGCTAGACTGTTCATTGAAATGGTATTTGACCTTTCACAAATTTGAATGTACTTGTTTATTCCTGTCTTTCAGAGTATGCAGTACAGTTTTGTAATAACTTCTGTTCGCAAATTGTGGCATTATCTAGCTTTTGTTCACGGTGTCTTCTGTAAATGGATACAGCCTTACGGGGCGCTATATAGTGTTTCTCCACAATTTCTACCGTAAATGGAGTCAGCATTTTTGAACTTACCTGGTTAAGAGAATAATTAATTAAATGAGCAACATTTAGCATTTTTTAATTGTATTAAAGATTGCATTATTACTCCTTTTTAATATAAAACGAAGATTTGTCTCTGGAGTTTTCTGGAATCTATATCATCCAGTTTTATGTTTTGAAAAGCTCTCTCTTCCCTCCTACTCAGGAATAATTCCAAGAAAAAAAAAACTTTATTTATACAGAAATCATGTCTTCAAAACAAAATTGACATACTTCTCTTTTATGTCAAGCTGGCACTGGTATTAGAACTCTAGAAGTTTCTTTTCTCTCTGACCTTCTCAAAATGTGAAGAGCTTTGTGCACTCCTTAATGTATACCCTGGTTAGTGTTTTTTTTTTTTTTGGTCAGATATGAGGAGGAGGAAAAGGATAAGAGTTATAATTAGTTTTACAACCTTGTGAATGTTTTTTTGTCTCAGATTTTAAATTATTTGCTGGACAGATCTTTGATTAAAGAGGATGCAGTGATATTTGAAATTATGCAGCTGTTAGAATTACTGTTGATCAGTGAATACTCAAAAGTCGAATAAAATTATTATAGTTTATAATAAGTCTACATAGTATGGGATTTGAACCTTCATGCATTACTGAACATTTTTTTCTGATTTAAATGTGTTTAGAGGAAGAGTCCTGAACAATCTTCATAATCTGAGGATATTAAAATTTGGAAAATATATTCATATAGGGATAAAAAATGATAATGGGAGAAGCTTGTTGTCAAACAGGGTGTTAAGAATGCAACTAGTACGCCCTCTTCTATTCATTCATTATTCATTATATATATATTTGTTATGATATATCCTGCCTTCTTTTTTTCTGCCAGTTTTTCCTTAACTCTTAGTGGTAAATCAAGCAACTGTCACCGTGCAGTAAAGAAATCCATGTTTATGTTTCTTTCCATAAAATATTCCTTGTATGTTCACAAATAAATCTATCCCAATCAAATCAAGTTATTGTCTCTCAAACCTGCCATTGTTTGCTTCATGTTTCCTGTGCTTTCCTTTATTATATGGTACTTATAAGCCTCTATGTACCAAAAGAACTTGAACTTAATGGTACTTACAAGCCTACTTTATACATATCTGTTTTATTTTTATAATTCTTCTTTCTTTCTTTCTAGGTGCCTTTAATCCTTTTGCCTGCTGACTATCGAACCTCCCCATTATTAAACTCTAGCTCGGTTGTTCTCTATATATGTGGATCCCCAAATTCTCTAGGGCAAGAGGCATCCAGGAAGGATGAAATATAGGCCAGCTCCAGGCAGTTTTTGCTGTCATTTGCATCCTAGTAGTGACACCATTTGTGTAACTGTTACAGGGGGTCAGGCTATATGCCTTACCATGGGAACTCATAATGCTATTCAGTGAGTGCACACTCACTCACTACAAGTCAGAACCTTGTTGAACTGTAAGCTGACCATCAATGAGTACTCTACAGTTCTGCCCCTTCACCTAGGTGTGGTGGCTATGGGCATTCCGCACTACTACACCCTGCCCTCGGATGGTGGGTCACCTAGGACATGGTCAGAGCTTTACCCCTCTCCTCCTTTGCTCTGACAAAAACCTGCAATTCATGTATAACCCTAAACCTCCTCTTCCCCAGATAAAAGTTAAACAGAGGGTTTGTCTCTTAAAGCAAGGTTTACAAAACAAATGTGGAGAGGTTTTAAATTGGTTGAATGAATCCCATCATGTTGAAAGACAGCATATGTAGCTTACATGGTTCTGAATTTTTTTCCTTTCTTTAATAAGTTTTTGAGGTTCTGCATTGTTTCAAGAAGCAAAAATACTTTTGAGTAATTTTTTTATTACATAAGATAAAAACAAATATTTTATCATACCTCCGTTCCTCAGCTAGGACACATAGTAAGAACCTACTAAATAATGCAGGATATATTTGTGATTGTTATCTAATGCATATTGAGACAAAAATGTATACCAGCATAGAGGAACAAAATCAGTCAAGAGCAGTGCTTGTTAATAATTCTATCAAATTATTAACTGCTGAAGTATATCAGGCTTAATCTGTTCAGTGGCTTATACAATAGAAAAGTGGAGCATTGACATGTCTTTGCTGTTCTACAGTATGCTATATTCCCTGTTTAAAGGTGCACAGTGCAGTAGATGGATCCAATACTTTGCTTGCAAGAGATGTGGAAAAGCCCTTTTACTGCACATTGAAATTGTCATGGGGATTTCTTTTTACTGTTCTCAACCCATTTCCCTACAGCAATCTGTCAAAATCCCTCAGAATGTTGTGATTAAACTTTCTCAAACTACTTATGTGTGCTGCATGAAATCTTAGTCCCGTGAGACAGCAAGCAGACAGATAAGGTAGTAAAGACCCCCACACACACACACACACACACACGCTGTATATAGGCATGTATTGCTGAATTCCTACTGTGTTTCCCTGTCTTTTTCCTTTAAGAGCTGTGACAGTTAACTTTGTATTGAAGCTGTCTATCAATATGTAGCTGGATTTGTTTGCATTTCTTTAAACTGAGCAAGTAAACCCTTTTACATACCATGCACACACGTACATGTGTGTGTGTGTACATGTGTGTGTGTGTGTGTGTGTGTGTGTGTGTGTGTGTGTGTGTGTGTGTGTGTGTGTGTGTGTGTGTGTGTGTGTGTGTGTGTGTGTGTGTTTGTGTGTGTACACGCACGCATGTATGTATGCAAGAAGAGCATCAAACAAAGAGGCAGACAGCTATATATAGATGCCATACCCAAAGGAATCCATAGCCCATATAATGTCAGAATGAGATAGAATTATATTTAGATGGAGAGGCACTAAGCTAAAGAAAATGCACACAGAGACAGACAAATATGCCATATTATGTCAACAAAGGTTTTGTGTGTCTTTGTGTATATTATTATTCTAATTATTATTACATGATACTATGAGTTTATCTAGCTGCTTTTTGTTTAAATACTATACCTTTTCACTATTCCTAGCAGATGTCTTAATAAACTTTTCAACTCTGGCAGTTTTTCTAGTTTTAGTAATAACTGTGATAGACCATCTTATAAAATGAAAGCCGTTAATGACTTTGTCATGTTTGTGTAGTGAAAATTCAGAAACAGAGAAGGAGAAAAAATAAATGGCTCTGAAATGTAGTGGTGATATCTTACACTGAGAAACAAAAACCTAGTCTACAATACTGATGAAGAAAAGTAACAAAATTAAGACGAAATGGCCTGTCTGTGATGTTATGACAATATAAAAATAGAGGTGTTTTTGTTAGTAAGAACAAGGTATTCACGAGGACATACATTAACCTTCACAAAGTTGCACAGGTTCCCACTGACAACGATTCACCTTTCTAGTTTCTACAGGTATAGCAAATGAAATGCGTGTTTTTTCATAATTTTATTCTGCGGTATATTTAATTTTATATTTTGATGAATCATACTTTTAATCAAATATTCTTTTCATGAAATCAAGTTCTGTATCATGCAGCCATGTAGCATTCCTGCAGGTATTCTATGCCATGCTTTGACATAGCTGAGCCATCAGTCATAGTTATGTTACTTAGATCAAGCATTCTAGATGAATACCACCGCTGCATCTGCTCTCCAAACATAATCCTCTTTAAGCTGTGAAACTTCCCCCTATTTATAGGTATTTATTTAGTCTGCCCTTAATCCTTTGAACCAGTGCCATGCCTACTCATAGCATGCCAACCCAAGCTCCCATTGTGTACCTTTCATATGTAGATCCCGTGCCCAATCTGCATGGAAGTAGGTCCCATGGCAAGACAGTCTACATACTCCAAAACTGTTGACATGCTTTTGTGACATTCTCCTGACTACACATTGACTTGATGTTAAGGAAAGTGGAGTGAGGGCATTTTTTTTTGTAATACCCTCCCCAGTAGCAGCTTGCTTTTGCTTGATGTTAGGATAAGGAAGGATGGTTCTGCTGTATCAGTACTCTACTGCAAAAAGGGAGTCTGTGTTGTAGCTAGCATTGTAGGACATCTTTTTGGTGTTTGGTCTCAGTTCTTCCCTTTGATCGTCCTTGAAGCTACTTTCTCTGCTAAAATCATGACTAAATATGTCACCTTGAAGGGTTTCTATGTCCCAGTACTGTCTAGTAATGTCACTGATATTATATACTTTGAAGCCAAACATAAATTTGTGTGGAGTGTGCTAAATCTGGGGTGTCATCCTTGATTTCAGTCTGACATTAAAAGACCAGGTCTCAGCTTTTTCCAGATCACTCTGATTCCATATCAGGAACATTACTCTGATACAACACCTGATTCTAATGCAGATACTCCTTTGTTTTTTCTTGCCTGAGTTTCATCTCTGTTGGAAACCCAAAATGCACTCTATGTAGGGGTTTGCGATAATGTATCAATATTGAAATTCATCATATTTCATTATGTTTATATTTATTTATAAAATTTTAATAAATTGATCTTGAACTTGCTCACTTCTCAGTCAAGTTACACTTATTGTTGCCTTGAAGATTGTTCTAGACATCTAAGAATTCTCTATCCTTTATTATCCTTCTTTCCTGTCCATGCCTTTGAATTCTCATGCCTTTATATTCTTACTATCCTACAAGCTGAATAACTATTCAGTTCTTACAGCTGCATTGTACATTTATCATATTCTTAATCAGTTAGCTAAGAAGCTACAGCTTCACTTTAGCATGTGTCTCTCTATAAAAAGTTCCCAATGAAAGACAACCAGATCTAGCCTGTTTGCAAATTATGCAGACAGAAAATCAGACCCCCATCATATGACAAACATCCACCATCATTATCATGCCTACCATGCTCCAGAAGTAAATACTATTTAGGGAAATTCACAAAGCAAAATTCTCTACATAAATGTAGTCTTTGTTTTAACTCTAGTCATGCATCCCAAATCTCTGACAAGTTCTGTTACCCCTGTTAAGTGTTAGCAGGGGATTGGGAGAGGAAATATTTTACAAGCAGGGGCCCGGGAGATGAACCATTTACAGGTTCTGTCCATTAGAGATACAAGTGTCACTCTCTATCTCTGTTCATTCATGAGAAATCTGTGTTATGAGTCAACACTGTATTGCACTCCACTTCTGTCTCTACAAATAGAACAAACTATATGACCATTGCCGCATCAAAGACAGGTTATACGCCACCAAACATCTTAAATGGGAACAACATGCCTGAATCAAACAAGAAAATTCTATTCCATATTCCACAAATAAGGCATATTAGTAATTCCACAGCCACAGACCTGGGATGACGGTTTGAAGTGATACATTTCAATTTTGCATCATGGCATTAAGTCCATAGGTTTTTGGGTATGTTCTAGGCTAGCAATCACTGTGGCCTTTTTAAAGCTAGTCATGCATCCCAAATCTCTGACAGTTTCATAAAATTAGGATGGAACTGTTAAACCTTCCTTATATAGGAAGGAATTCCATAAAATGTCCTCACTACAGACATCTAGTTAGCATCCTAAATATATAATTAATAACATTCCTTTATCATAGTATTATAGGGAGAAAAGAATTTGTTTTGAAGTGGAAGAATTTTTGTAACGTTAGTCAAGATTTTAATGTCTAGATCTGTTAATAGAGGTTATGATCTTAAAATATTACAACAGGCTTTGGATAATATTAATAATAAATCAGGGGATGAATTATTACAATACCAAGATAAGAATGATCAAGTTTATGGTGGGCAAAAACTAAGGCTGGTTACCATCTATGGGAGTAATATTAATTCTCTTCGCCAGGTTGTTCACATTCATTGATTCATTTTGCAGATGGACCAAGATTTGTTGGCAATTTTCCATAACATATGTTCTTTTTCTTATAGATGTGGCAAGAATGTAGGAAATTATTTTAGACATAACAAAAGAAGGTTGAATTCAGTACGTGAAATACAGATTACTTTGGATGACAATGTTTTAAAGGGGTCTTTCCCTTGCGTGCTCTTATTCTCAAAAGTAAGGAAATTATATAAGTGAACAGTCCTGGAGTTTATGAAATTAAAACTGCTATTACTTGTAATTCACAATGGGTTATATATTTATTTACATGTTCTTGTTCTGCTTTCTATGTTGGAAAGACTTCTTGATTTTTTAAAACGCATATATTTCAACATCTTAATGATATTAGATGTCAGTGTTAATCTAATGCCTTAGCATACACTTAAATATCCTAAAGCCCAGTTTCATTTTTTGGGTATTGACAAAATTATCTTTAGTGGTCCAAATAAATTCAGATGGAAAAACATGCTTAGTGTAAAGGAATGTTTTTGGATAGTGAAACTAGGAACTTTATTTTCTCCTGGTTTGAATAAATATTATTTTAGGTTTTATATTTACATATGAGCATATGTCTTTGAATGTGAGTTCAAGGAATTGTGATGTCATCTTCAAGGAAGTGATAAGTAACCGCTGGACATTTGAATTTTATTACCATATTGAGGAAGGCTGTTGCTGAAACTGGTATATGATTTTTAAACTGACTAAATAAAGAATAAGTTATTGGATAGAGTTTGAAGAGTGCTGTCCTTTGTTTTTTTTCGTGTTGCTGGTTGCTTTTATTCATGCACTTTCACTTGCCTTGTTGTTTTACAGCATAGCTGTATTTTGCTGGTGTCAGATCTAGTACATTAGGAGAATAATATGCTGAAGTGATTCATTAGGCTCAGATATGTGAAATAATACATAAATATAAAGATTTTTATGGTGTGTTAGAACCAGATAATGTCAAAAAAAGGCAAAACCCTGATGAGAGTATAGCAATCTCAGGATGATGTAGGCCAGAAGGATGGCAAATATCGAACACCAGCTTTCACAACCTGCACAGACCCAGTAGCATGGGTCCCAAAGGTGGTGAGCAAATACAGGACTTTGATTGTGTAGTCTTTGGTATCCTCATCACAGTATTGCCATTGTTGGTATAATCTGATTTAAGCATACCATAGTAAACCAATACAGACATGAGAGTAAGTGCAGTCCGGCAGATGTAGTAGAGTAAAGATATTCACATATAGCATAACTCGCAATGTATTATCAGTAAATTATAAAGGATAGCAACTACATCATTGAACAGACGTTGACTATGGACTATGTTTTGTTTGATAAAACCTTTTAATGGATGCAGCATCGCAGGATGGTGACGATATTCAGGTGATGCTAAGCAAAAATGAGGTTTAGTAATGAGCCCTATATAACGCCAGAATTCACAAATGTTATGAAAATGTGTTACCTACTTCTCTGCTTTAGCCTAACCTTAATACACCATACCTTTTATATCTGCCTTCCTCAAACTGAGATGCTTCTGTCCAGTCACCCCTACTGAAATACCTGCAAAGAGGGTAAACACATAATGTACAAATCTCTGAATAAAGTTATGCACTCATAGTCATGCAGTTGGAAAGTGTAAAATAAGACAGTCAAACCCATGTCTACACAGAGAAGCTCCCAAGAAACATTTATAATCTTTAATAATTCAGATTGTCATAGCCCATGGTGAAACTGATCTGTTTCCTCACATAAAAATAAATAAATAAAAAATGTCTAGATGTCTTAGTCTTACCCCCCCCCACAAAATAAAATAAATAAATAAATAATTGTTTCAGTTTCGTGTTTAGGTAACATTGTTTCTGCAGACTAAAATAAGTCATGCTTTTTCTAAGCAAAATAAATAAACAACAGTTATTTTCTTAATTTCCTACCCATGTCTGCAATACTTTAAACCAGAAAATTTTGAGCTCAGTTCTGAAAGGTTTCCATGAGGTGTAAGCCTGCAGCATACCTCAAAGAAAGCATTTCTGATTCAGAGACAGCACTGTCATGTTAGTGTATTCTTGGGGGGAAGCTATGCTAATTAGCTACGTGCGCTTCCACTGGAAATGCCTGCTGTAATGCTTTGATGCAACTGAGTAATTCAAAGCATAGTGGACAGGTAGCAGTGAAGGGGATTTGCATGTTTATATGTGTGGATACATCTGTGAATACATGCAGAGGGATGAAACACCTCAGGTTCGTGCATGTTTGTGTCTCTGCCTGGGTGGTCACAATAGGGGGGTTATTTAGAGAATAAGTAGAGAAGGTTTGTGTGTGTGTGTGTGTGTGTGTGTGTGTGTGTGTGTGTGTGTGTGTGTGTGTGTGTGTGTGTGTGCGTGTTTGTGTAGCTGAATGGATAAGTCTGTCTGTGAGTGCAACTAGGAGAGGGGGCTTTGCACATGTGTGTGTGTGTATGTGGGGAATGGCTGTCATGTCTCCACACTCCCCTAGAATAGTGATCAAATCCTGCAATACAGAGCTAGAAGTAACACTGGACATCAGAGGTAATTCTTTTGATTTTGTCTTAAAGGCACTAAAAATAAAGAACACTGCTTTGCAGCACAAAAGACATGCAGTGGCGAGAACTGAAACACCGGTGCTTAAAGGCCTTAAAAGATTCATACCCTGTGCCTTAGCACTCATGCACATCTCTTTACAGAAGTGCTAGCTCTCTGCTCTACTACTAGGCACCAGGGGTAATCCTAACATATTCCCCAAGTCTTTGAAAGTAGGAAAAAGAAAATAAAGTGAAAGGGGAGGGATTTTTCAAACACCATGCTTGACACAGAGTGCAGGAGCCTTAACCCCATACACTAACTGAAGAATTAGATTTAGAGAAAATTTTACACATAATAAGTATGAAACTCTAATGTCTCGTATTATCCACTGACTGTAATAGTCCATGAGTTATAAGGGAAAGGGGTTCAATAAATGGCAACAGTAAGAGCATTCCATAAGTTTGGGGACAGATAAGAGGGATGGCATCGTATCACTGTGTGGGGTAGGCTTTAGGAATAATCCAAGAGGAACGCTAGATGATGACATGGAAAATTTTAAAACATTACTTGAACTCACTGAAACATTAATACAGCAGCTTGTCTAGCATCATGATGCACTTTACCAACAATAAAAAGAATGACTCTACTGTCTGGACATCATTGACTTTCTATAAGGATCTGTGATTTATGAGGAAAGGGAGGAAGGAAAATGTGCGTGTGTACATGCATCTGTGTTTGTGCATGTGCACGTGTATGTGCATGTGCATGTGCATATGTGTGCGCGTGCGTGTGTGTGGGACAGTAAATGGGGGATGCCTGTGCATGAGCCACCAGTGTTAACTATTGCAGAAAAGTACTGACTTAAATTGCAGCGGTTAATGGAAATTCTGAGGCATGAAAATTAGCAAATAATGAGGTCATTCCTCATTACAGCTAACATGTCACTGAATCACATTTTCCTGGAATGTGAAAACAATGTCTTTTACCTGCAACTTTTGTTGCTTGTGGTAGCGTTCTTTCTGAGACCCTGGGTTTCTCTGACTTAAAATAAAATCCTAGCTTAGTCAAGATGAAATAAAATCCAGGCTCACATAACTTGAAATAAAACCCTTGTTTATATTTTTCATAATGCGCAATATACTCCACTTGGATCCACTGTATTAGTTAGCAGTTTCTTTTACAAGTTCTGTTTCTTTTCTTTTTTTTTTTTTTTTTTGGTAAAAAAATCCATGTCCATTTTCATTGCATACACCTGATATTCATTAATAAGTATATTTCATCAAGCTATTAAACTAAGCAAATACATTCATGCCTGTTTTTGTTTTAAACTACAGGTAACACACCATTTCTGCAGATTAGTCGCAATCGTCCATCTCTCCAGCATAAAATTCAGATCCATTTTGCCATAAAACCCTTACTTTCCTGCACATGGATTGCTCAAGTGCAGTCCTGAATGTATGTTTTGAAACCATATGCCAACAAAATCAACACATACAATTATTTATTTATTTTTTTTATTTCTCTTTTTGACTGGGGAAGTCTGACTGGTCAGAGCCCATTTTCAGTGGAGGCATGGAGAGAACATCTTCATGGCAATTCATTTATATTAATAAGTGAATTTCAGACAGTTACCAGTGAAACATCAGTTACATTTCTCGGAAACACATAGTTACACAACAAATATATACAGTAAAGTATTTACATCAATATGTATAAGTCTGTACTGTTCTGGTAGTTCCAAATTCTTGCTAGAAGTTAATGGATTTATTTTGTAGAAGGAAAAACGTTGTAAAGAAGTTTGGTGTTCTTAAATATTAGTGCAGAAAGATTTGTAAAAAGTTTGAAATACGATGAAGAGTATTATTGAGAAGTAGGTCATAAACGTATGTAAGAGAGAAAATATTAGTACTGTACAGGAAGACGGTGGCAATAGCATTTGATTGTGAGAGCAGGGTATAGGATTCATTCTGTCAAGGCTGCCTGTTGCTAATAGATATATCAGGAAGGTTCATCATTTAAGTATACAGGGCATGTGTGAGACGAGTAGAGCAGTGCACTGGGGGCAGTTTCAGTAAAAGAGAAAGATGGGAAGTAGTGTTTAAGAGGGGTATGAAAAGAGGTCTTTGTGAAGTCATATATTGAAAATTAGACTAGACTCCTAAAAACAATTATAAAGAAAGCAAACAAGAAAACTAGCATTGTTTCCTCAATGAATAGTACATGTTAAAACTGCTTGACCTGATTGTGTTTGAAGGGTATTTACTAGAAATGGAACATCAATCGAGTATATCTGAAATTTCCATATTTTTTCTTCACAAATAATATTGATTGAATGTTAATTGAGCCTTATCAGATTTTCATGGATAAAGCATTTTAATAACTGTTCAATTTCTGAATCACTCAGAAATATCAATTCATCTATGTATGCAGTTTGTGGGAAGTTTGTACTCAACATGAAATTTAAAAAAAAAAATGACTGTCATTGTTTCAGTCATTGAATCATCAAAATGAATGACATTTGAGCAGAAATGTTTTTAATAACATATTGAGATTTGCTGTAGAGCTATTTATTTTAAGAATGACATTTTGCCCAGTATTTAAGCAAAAAATAAATTCCTAGGCTGACAGAATGCCACTCTATATGAGTGAAAGATGGCAGAAAATGTACTGTAAATTTGAATCTAAACTTATAGTATAATTTAAATAGCGTTTTCTGTCCTAGGAGACAATAGCTGACATAATAAACATGCCACTCATACCTGCATGAAATGCAGGTGGATAGGTGCTATGTTTGTGTGAATGTGTAAATACTTCTTTACCTTTTAAAACTACATTTAAGCGTCAGTTACGTAGTAGTTTGAATAAAAGATGAAAAAGATGTGGTAGTCAGGTTTTCTCCAGATCCAGTGCATGCTTTACAAGATTTAAAGGGCATAAGGGCATAAGGGCATAAGGGCATAAGGGCATAAGGTACAGCATCAAAGTATGGTGTCCTTAGCATTAGGTGCATTTAAATGGGTTATTTAACAGTAGCCCTGTAAGGATCCGAACCGTCTTCTTTCTACACGTATGCTACGTGTTAATGTCAGTTATTTTGTTTAGAACATCATGACTAGTACATTTATACATTTTCTTTTTGTCACTTTCATAAATGATGCGCCATTACTTTATTTAAATTATTTTCTCTGCATGTACTAGTATATCTTTTCCCCCCTTGCCCCTTTGGAGTCATTAAGAAATCATGCTTAATTATTTATCATACAGGTAGAACAATTTCATTTGTAATTGTCATCTAACTCAATAGTCCCTTCATTTTAACTTAGTTATTTCATTTTTGAGAAAAAGCCTGATAACAAACATTTATTTTTCAGATAGCTGACTTTTTCTGGCGTGATATGGATACTGTAGTTTATAGTTTGTAGGAAAGAGATTCACACAGGGATTTTATATTAACTAGGACACAAAACCATATTGTCACTTATTTAAAGCTGTGTGGAAACTGAATAAGTTGTTAGCGCTTTCCTATTGTCAATGAATATCGAAAAGATGTGCATTATAATACTTCCCTGCTAATGCTGAACAGTTCGTATAAAAAAAAGTCAGTATCAACGTTTGCCTTAAACTTTCCATTTTATTATTCCTTAATAATATTCCAAGTTAGAAACTATCAAACATATAAGTTCAACAGCGATACAAACCAAAATGCAGTCATGCTAGGTTGTCAGGTCATCATGTAAAAAAAAAAAAAAAAAAAAAAAAAAAACTTCATATGATTTGACTATGAATTAAATTTTTGTTTCTCCTGTTCTGTTGCTCATCAGGTTCACCCCCCTCTATGTGTTCAATGTAGGCCATGGACATTCACCCACTTTTGAGGCAAGGACACTGCAGCTCATTTGCATTCCAGCAGCTATAAAACATCTAGAGTTGAGTGGGATGGTCACTCTAAGTCCCCAAATTCCACTGTGTATGTCTAATAGACCACCTGAGGTTTCAGGGTGCAGTGAGCACCAGATAGGTCATGTTACTCACAGCTGCAAACAAACAAACCCTCAAAACTATTATATTCTCTTTCAAGCCAGGACATCCTTGAGTTTCTTGGTGTACTTTAGAACTCTTCAATGGGAATGGATGACCCTGATATGGACCTCACACCCTCCCTGTGACAAGGGCTTAACTGGCATAATTGACCCCCCCCTTTCTTCCATTTCAGTTCCATTAGGTGTCCACGCCACTCCTCAATATTAGTATTACTGGACCATGGTCAGCAGTGCATTTCCCCATATGAACAGAGCTGCCTTAGCTCTGCTTTTCATAATGATTTAATAATCATGCAAGTTGATATACAATGAGACTGCAACTTTTGTATTAATGCATTTAAATTAACAATAGGAATGCAACCTTTAATTTTGTTTGTTCTAAAATTGTAATTAATAGCTATGCAATTTATTATCATGGTGTCAGACAATTTCATTTCAAATAAAATTCACAAAACATTTCAGATTTGCTTTTACTGCTTCTCATATAAAATTAAATAAACTGTCAGTATAATCTCTATTGAATGTTCTATTTATATACCACTTATATGCCTGTATAGTCATCATACTGGCATATACTTCATCAACTGGCTTGACATTGCCCTTTTCTGCCATCTGTTTTTGTGATCTTACTAGTATCCATCCTGTACTTAATGTGTTCTTCATATCTTTTGTTTCATATTAATTCCCTCCCTTGTCAGCTGGATGTGTATCTTGATGTTTCGTTTCTTTCTAAAGCAATGGTTTTATTTATGTGCAGTAAGACCTTTCTTCACCTTTGCCCTGACATTTTCCTCTCCAGTCATCTAAAAGTCATTTGTCTGTCTGCAAGTACTCTCCTGAAAATGATCAGTCTGCAATAACGTTAAGGCTACAATCTCGGTGGTACCATCTACTTTCATTCTGAATGGCTATCACTTCTAATATGTCTGTCCACCATCTGTTGATATTATCTCTTTCCCCATGGCATTGCCCTCTCACATTTGACAAATGTGTTTATATAATTCTAAAACTATTAGATTAATATCATTTTTTCAGTTATAGTAGGATTCCTACTCCTTTTATACTTTTTCTGTTTGTTGTCTTATTTGTTTGACAAGCAAGAGCTGAAAAAAACTTGCATGCATATGTGCAGTGAAATGACTCAGAACTATGGCATTTCCTATAGCATGTTGGACTTCTTCTTCTTTCGACTTTTCCCAGTTAAAGGTCACCACAATGGATCACTTGTCTGCTCATGATTGGCAGTGGAGTTTTACAGTGTTGAGTTACCAGCCTGGCACCCAATCTTCGATGGAAGGCACACCCATGCATGCACTCACACCTAGGGCCAATTTAGAGTGTCCAATCCACCTACAGCATGTCTTTGGGATGTGGGAGAAAACCGGAGCACCCGGAGGAAACCCACACAACCACAGGGAGGACATGCAGGCTCTGCACAGAAGGCACCCCAGCCGATGATCGAACCAGAGAACCTCTTGCTGTGAGGCGACAATGCTAACCCCTGCACCACTGTGACCACCCTCTGTAGCATGTTGGACTGCTGTACTTAAATGTTTTCTTGTCAATTTGACCTTTCTCTTCTGACCTTCAGCCATATGGCACTCAAAAATATCCCTCTTCTAGTATTCAGTATTTTGTCATCCAACCACAGTCATGCAGTACATGTGTTCCAAGATCACTATATCCATGCAACTGTATTGTGGATCCTTTATGGCAATTTTTTTTTCATTCTTACTTATTACTACTTAATTTTTATTTATGATTTGTTTCAGCAGCAACATCCATATCAGATGTTCAACCAGAACTGAGTACTTCTCTTTTTGTTTAGACATATGATTGTACAAACACATATGCAGATATGAGCTTTTATTTGAAAGATAAAAGTTTAAACCATTAGAGAGTGCTTTGTTGCAATGATCAATGATGCATCAAAGAAATTTAATTGAACAAGCTGTGTGTGGGGTGTTTTCAAATAAGGGGCAATGGTTTTGTACCATCAGACAGAAAAGGTTTAAAACAATTGTTACACAGAAGGACATGAAACATCATTCATAAGCCATTGTTTTGATTTGTTAGAACTTTCATATCTAACTGAAACTGCTTGCATAATTTTAACTTAAAGAATGGCATTATAAATGGAATACACCATTTTTATATAGTTTAGTTGTGCATTCATTCATTTTAATGAAGATTATTTCAAATTTTGTAGCCTGGATAATTAGCCTTGTTGAACCTTCTTTCTTGAAAATAATGCAAGGAAGTGTGATTTATATCCAAAGGTACAGCGGTTTCTGAAGATTCAACTACAAAAAGTGAGTGTAACATGAAACTGTCACTTCCCTTCTCCAAAGAAATCTGGTTAGATAGAAAAGCAGTGAATTCACTTTGCCACTATTCATTCATATACAGTTCTAGAGCTGTAATTTTCTGGGAGGCCTTTTCTGCTATAATCTCGTAGGAGGCCTTTTCTTCAGTGTTAACGATATTTACATAGAAACAAGGTGTTTGGTCTATATATAGCTGAGCTTTACAAGTAGAACAAGTATGTATTGTCTCAAATACCACACTGTTTACTTTCAAAATAATTATAGGTTATAGACAGGAAATTATGATTACAGTTGTCAAAAATCCAGGCTGTGTTTGAAAGGAAAGAATAGCAATATTTTTTAAACTGAAAGTCTTAAACAATGATAGGTCTGTAAACATGCTAGCAAAGAAATCTTGACAGCAGAAAGCAAACTGTGGTCCATTAAGAGAGCTCAGAATATGTACACTGCTTTTAACCTTTTAATTGCATTCCCAGAGTGATCATTTTAGGCTCCTTAATGACTAGTCCCTTGCCACCATTTCTGTCATGACCCTTCTACAATATATTTATTAATATTTAATAATGGCTTTCAAGCCATTTTCTTCTTACTGACTTTAACTGTATTCCTACCTAATGTAGCACGCTCTAGACTTTTTCAACATGCGTGCCATCCTCTAAGATATGAGGCCACTTAAATTTGTCTTCCTTTCTTAAGCTCCACAGATGTTGTCTGATATCAGACTTAACTGAAGAATACAATGCCAATAACTGTTCATGTTGACATGCATGTCAGGCCTCATCCTACTGACCAGCCTACAATGCCTCACATCCACACCAGCATTACCAGCTATCCTCCTCCCCCCTCAGACTACTCCATTATTGCTGGGGCTGGTTGTAGATGATAAGGTAATCTTTGAGGGTCAAGCATCTCTTCTTCAATTTATGGGATTTTTCTCTTTTATAAACTATACCCTCTCCCTTTTCACACCTCTCCCATGCTTGTCAACTATGTCTGAGGGCAGTGCCTGTCTTTAGACCATGCCTCCCCTTAGTGACTTCCCACCCAAGATGGACATGCCCTTCACTTCCTGCTGCCCCATTAGTTGTCCAAGCTGCTGGGCTGTTGATTCAACCAAGGTCTGCTGGGCTGTAGTCAGGGGTTTATCTCTCTATGCCAGAGAAGCAGAATCTCTCATGTCATGTCCTGATACAGACCTCATATGAGTGAATACTGATGTTCCGTTTATTATTATATGCTTAACATAAACTACCTTCCTTTCAGATGTACCATTCCTATTTTCTTACAATGATGCACTTTAAACCATTACTTTTTCCTCACCACTCATATGAAACCAGGTATTAAAATAGTCTTTGGACTGACAAACAAATCATTTACATTAATTTGGACTAACAAGTTATAATTTCTGTGTCCCTGCCTTTGCTATATTTTAAATGTGTTGATGTTGTTATTATTATTATTGTTATTATTATTATTATAATTATTATTATCACCATCATCATCCTAGTGTGCCATTTGTGTTATTAAATATCCAAACATTTCTGTTGCTCTCTCATTCTTTCTCTCTGTCTGTCTTTTCATTGAGATGATTTTGGCTTAAAGATCTCTAATGTCTCCACTGCAGTGCTTTGTATCATTTCCCAGTTCAATCTGAGTTTTCATTATGAACATTTTTATTTTGTCTTTTAAAAGAAAATGTATGGCATAACTCTCTACAATCAGTTCATACAACTGATAAGACTTTCATTATTTTACATATTCCTTAGCACAGTTTTAATTGAAATGTCTCAATAATATCCTTCTTTTCCACAGCTGTCTTAGCATGTCTCCCTACCCCCCAAATTTGGTATCCAAGTATCTGATGTGCAGTACCATGAATTCACTTAATTTGACAAGCAAATAATAACGCCTTCCAGGGTGTGTTATTGTGTAAATAATGCCCGACCAGAGGTATTTTGAGGCCCAATGTCACATGCTGAGTGCATGAATCACATGATATCATTTAACAGAATGCTGGTGAACGTTTCCAAGAGAACTTACTGCTGGTGTGATTTCTGTGAGAATGCCAGCAGTGATTCCTTTGTTTTAGAAGATTTCACCATTCTTTGTTTTTGTGCATCTGTGACATTAGGTATGTATGTTTTGGAGTGTGGGAGACTCCCCTGTGGGTGGTGCAGGGGATCTTGCCCTCTGCAAAAACACTTATTTTTTGTCTTTTCATCCTTTTTGTATTTCAAGCATTTTGTTCAAAACTGGAAATCCTTGGCACTGTGTATGTATGTGTGTGTGTGTGTGTGTGTGTGTATATATATATATATATATATATATATATATATATATATATATATATATATATATATGTGTGTAGAGAGAGGGAGAGAGGGATCTTTATTTGTGGGTGTACTGACTAAGATCAAGACACCCACATGTCAATAATGCAAATGTACAACACTCATGCTATCCACATGCAAAGCAATAGTTAATAAAAAACACAATACCATTGTTGTTTTTACATGGAGGCAAGGCCAGCTGCATCCCCACACCCCCTGCTAATTATATGTACTAAATCCAAGACTGCACAGTCCCCAGAGAATTGGCATATTCCCCAACCCTAGAGTACTAATTATACATACTAACTCCAAGAACGCACAGTTCCCAGGCAATTGGCGTATTCCCCAACCCTAGAGCGCATATTATATGTGCTAACTCCAAGACCGCACAGTCCCCGAGGAAATGGCGTATTCACAAACCCTAGAGTGCTAATTATATGTACTAACTCCAGGACCGCACAGTCCCTAGGGAATTGGCATATTCCCCAACCCTAGAGTGCTAATTATACGTACTAACTCCAAGACCGCACAGTCCCCAGGCAATTGACGTATTCCCCAACCCTAGAGCACATATTATATGTGCTAGTTCCAAGACCGCAGAGTCCACAGGGAATTGGCGTATTCCCCAGCCCTAGAGAGGTAATTATATGTACTAACTCCAAGACTGCACAGTCCTCAGGGAACTGGCATATTCCCTAACCCTAGAGTGCTAATTATATGTACTAACTTCAAGAGCACACAGTCCCCGAGGAAATGGCATATTCCTCAACCCTAGAGTGCTAATTATATGTACTAACTCCAAGATTGCACAGTCTCCAGGGAATTGGCATATTTGCCAACCCTAGAGTGCTAATTATATGTACTAACTCCAAGACCACAGGTACCGGCGTATTCACAACCCTAGAGTGCTAATCATATGTACTAACTCCAAGACCGCACAATCTCCAGGGAATTGGAGTATTTCCCCAACCCTAGAGTGCAAATTATATGTACTAACTTCAAGACTGCACAGTCTCCAGGGAACTGGCATATTCTCTATCCCTAGAGTGCTAATTATATGTACTAACTCCAAGACCGCACAGTCCCCATGGAATCACCATATTCCCTATCCCTAGAGTGCTAATTATATGTACTAACTCCAAGACTGCACAGTCTCCAGGGAATTGGCATATTCCCTAACCCTAGAGTGCTAATTATATGTACTAACTCCAAGACTGCACAATCCTCAGGGAACTGGCATATTCCCTAACCCTGGAGTGCTAATTATATGTACTAACTCCAAGACCGCACATTCCCCGAGGAAATGGCGTATTCACAAACCCTAGAGTGCTAATTATATGTACTAACTCCAGGACCGCACAGTCCCCAGGGAATTGCCGTATTCCCCAACCCTACAGTGCTAATTATACGTACTAACTCCAAGACCGCACAGTCCCCAGGCAATTGGCGTATTCCCCAACCCTAGAGCACATATTATATGTGCTAGCTCCAAGACTGCAGAGTCCACAGGGAATTGGCGTATTCCCCAGCCCTAGAGAGGTAATTATATGTACTAACTCCAAGACTGCACAGTCCTCAGGGAACTGGCATATTCCCTAACCCTAGAGTGCTAATTATATGTACTAACTTCAAGAGCGCACAGTCCCCGAGGAAATGGCATATTCCTCAACCCTAGAGTGCTAATTATATGTACTAACTCCAAGATTGCACAGTCCCCAGGGAATTGGCATATTTGCCAACCCTAGAGTGCTAATTATATGTACTAACTCCAAGACCACAGGTACCGGCGTATTCACAACCCTAGAGTGCTAATCATATGTACTAACTCCAAGACTGCACAATCTCCAGGGAATTGGAGTATTCCCCAACCCTAGAGTGCAAATTATATGTACTAACTTCAAGACTGCACAGTCTCCAGGGAACTGGCATATTCCCTATCCCTAGAGTGCTAATTATATGTACTAACTCTAAGACCGCACAATCCCCAGGGAATCGCCATATTCCCTATCCCTAGAGTGCTAATTATATGTACTAACTCCAAGACTGCACAGTCTCCAGGGAATTGGCATATTCCCTAACCCTAGAGTGCTAATTATATGTACTAACTCCAAGACTGCACAATCCTCTGGGAACTGGCATATTCCCTAACCCTGGAGTGCTAATTATATGTACTAACTCCAAGACCACACAGTCCCAAAGGAATTGGCATATTCCCCAACCCTAGAGAGGTATTATATGTATTAACTCCAAGACTGCACAGTCCTCAGGGAACTGGCATATTCCCTAAGCCTAGAGTGATAATTATATGTACTAACTCCAAGAGCACACAGTCCCAGAGGAAATGGCGTATTCCCCATCCGTAGAGTGCTAATTATATGTACTAACTCCAAGATCGCACAGTCTCCAGGGAATTGGCATATTTGCCAACCCTAGAGTGCTAATTATATGTACTAACTCCAAGACCACACAGTCCCAGGGTACCGGCGTATCCCCAACCCTAGAGTGCTAATCATATGTACTAACTCCAAGACCGCACAATCTCCAGGGAATTGGAGTATTCCCCAACCCTAGAGTGCAAATTATATGTATTAACTCCAAGACCACACAGACCCCAGGGAATTGGCATATTCCCTATCCCTAGAGTGCTAATTATATGTACTAACTCCAAGACTGCACAGACCCCAGGGAATCGACATATTCCCTATCCCTAGAGTGCTAATTATGTGTACTAACTTCAAGACTGCACAGTCCTCAGGGAACTGGCATATTCCCTATCCCTAGAGTTCTAATTATATGTACTAACTCCAGGACCGCACAGTCCCCAGGGAATCGGTGCATTCCCCAACCCTAGACTGCTAATTATATGTACTAACGCCAAGACCGCACAGTCCCCAGGGAATCGGCATATTCCTCAACCCTATAGATTATTGATATCCATACCTCAGCAATCTGTGTCATTGACCAAAGTATGTTGACAAAACAAGTGTCGACGTTTGGAAGCTTTGACCAAATCCACCTCTCCCATATAGATTGAGATATATAAAATATAACTTTAATACATATATGTTGTCATTTTTATTTCATTAGGACCATTAAACTGTTTTGAAGAAATAAATCTTTGTGTATGTATATTTGCCAAATAATTTTCCACTATTATTCCTATTATTTATTGTGTACTTTTTATATACTGAATTATCTTGATTTAATTCATTCCATATGACAACTCTGTACAGATAAATGCATTAATAACATGAGTTGTATTTCATGGCCTTGACACAGACTGGAAGGAATATATTTTGCTGTCTATTAAGTGGTCTAGAAGGTGCACTACTTGACGCAACATTTCTACTTACAAACTGTAAAAGATGTCACTTGCTACACGATCCATGTATGTTTGAATTTTTCAATAAAAAAATCATGAACTGGATGACAGGATTCATTGATGCCTGATATGATACTATTGTAGGACACTCATAGCATAAGTCCTTCATTAGTTTCACAATAGTCTGCTATGACTGAAAGTACATTTCCAGTTACTGGAAAGATATTTTTTTCTGGACCTCTCTTAGATGCAGCTTGTGTAAGTGTACAGTTATTTTGGGATAGTGGGCACTGAAATACAATTTTGCAGTATGCAGTGGTGCCATTTAACAAATAGTACACTTAAATGCTGGTGATTTAGGAGTTGGCAGGACCATATGCCTTGTCTTCAGGGTTCAGGTTTAAAATCCCCAAAGTAAATGAATCCACAAGGAAATCCACATCCCGCCCCCACCCCAAACAAAAAAAGACCATAGTGAAGAACTTCTCTAAAGCAAACTTCACACTACTCAAGACTGGTGTGGTATCCTTCAAGGCCCCTGAGCCAGTGGAAACCACAACCCAAGCTGCGGAAGCCCTTACAAATGCCTTCTATGAACACCTCCAGGACTGCATGGATCAGGCAATCCCAAATAAAACCAAGACTCTTTCCACAAAGGGCAAACGTCCAGTCTGGTGGACCCCAGCCATTAACAAACTTGACAATAAGAGGAGAAAGCTATTACATGATAGAACAAAATCCATAAAAGGGAAGTCACCCCTGATCATTATTAGTAAAAAAATACGAGCACTCATAAAATCAACTAAGGCCAATTTTGAGAGAAAAATTGCCATGCATTCAAAGGACAATCATAAGGCCTTTTTCAGCTATGTTAGGAACCTGGGTGGAAACTCCCAGATATGCTCAGAATTAGTCCAAAATGATACAAAACGTCACTGAACCCACAGACATTGCCAACATACTGGCAGACAGGTTCAGTGCAAACTTCACGGCCCTCTCCCCCCGTAAAGGAGAGATAACTATCCCAGCCGAGTGTAGCCTCCCAGACATCTCAAATGCGCAGGTGAAAGCTGCTCTCTCTAAAGCTAAAAACACAGCATCAATGGGACCGGATGGTGTCCCCGGCTGTGTGCTACACGAGCTAAATGAGGAATTAAACCCGCACATAAGGCAGCTGTTTAATCTCAGCCTTACCACAGGATACGTGCCCAAGGAGTGGCGTACGGCAACTGTGGTCCCACTCCACAAAGGTGGCGCCTATACGGACCCTGGTAATTATCGCCCCATAAGCTTAACAAGTCTAGTCTGCAAAGCTATGGAGAGGATCATAATGGAGCTCATAAACAAAGATATAGGGGACTTGCAGACATTGGACCCGACCCAGTTTGGCTTTGTCAAGGGAAGATCATGCCTTTTGAACTTGGTCAACTTCTTCGAAACAGTCACCAAGGCCATTGATGAGGGAAAGGCAGTCCATACAGCCTACCTTGACCTTGCAAAGGCTTTCGACACAATACCCCACTCGGGTATTGTAGAAAACTTACCAGCTTAAATGTAAACCCATATGTCACAAGATGGGTTGCAAACTGGCTTAAGGACAGAACCCACAGGGTTAGAGTTGCTGGCGCTATGTCAGACTCCAAGCCGGTCACAAGTGGTGTCCCACAGGGCTCGGTCCTTGGCTCCCTATTGTTTGGCATCTACTTCTCAGAAGTACAGGCCAACATGGGAGGACTTTGGCTGACAAAGTTTGCAGACGACTGCAAACTGGGCCATAGTGGAAAGTGCATCGAACACGGATATCCTTCAGAAGGGACTCACGGAAACAGATAGCTGGTGCCAGAGCCATGGCCTGAAGTTAAACGCCAAAAATGTATAGTCATACCCTTCGGGAAAAACAAGGTAACCCCAAGCTACCATATAGGTGGCAATCCACTAAGCACAGAAGAGGTTATCAGGGACCTGGGGACCCAGGTTGACAGTGGCCTTTCTTTTGACACTCACGTTGCTAAAGTGGTTAGAAAGACCTTCTACATTGCCCACCTGATCATGAAGGGATTCACATCCAGATCTAGTGAGGTCATTGTTCCCCTGTACTCTTCACTTATCAGACCAATGATCGAGTACAATGCCCCATTCGGGATGTATCTCACCCGACATCTGCAGCAATTGGAGAGACCCCAAAAGTTCCTCACCAAAAGGATAAAGGGACTCCAAAATCTGTCATATGCTGCCAGATTGAAGAAACTCCAGCTCTATTCAGTCGCATACCGCCTGCTCAGAGGTGACATGTGCCTGACATACAAGGCCATGTCCAACCCGGAATTAATGGACATGCTCCACCTCAAAAAATCCAAATCCACCAAAATCACTAGAGCAAGCGACTTAAACCTTAGCACGGATATAAATAGGACGTGCTGGAGGGATAGATTTATCACTCAGAGACTCCCTATGCTGTGGAATAAAATCCCGGTCCATGTGAGGCAGAGCACCTCGCTGACTCTGTTCAAGAGAAATCTAGACCTGTGGATGGGAGATCGTAGGTTTACCCCGGGAATCATCTCTGTGTCACTGCTGGACAGAGGCACAACAAACTAATGGGCACAGTATTTTTTCATATAAGGGGTGGCGTAAGCCACAAAAATTTGGGCTAGGCTTATAAATGCCTTAGGGCAGATAGCCTAGTATAAACCTATGAACCTATGAACCTAAATGAACAGCTTTGAGATTTAGCTTAGTAGAAGGAACCTAGCAACGTCATTATGTAAGGTAACAAATTTCAGCTTGACTTTTATATAATCTACATACCCATAAATGTTTTGTAACTTATTTTAATTGGCATTTGTTTTTCATCTTAGAAGTTTGTGAATGTCTTGCTATTTGTTCTATATTTCTGTCTTGCACTGTTACTGCAGTTGTTGCCCTACATGCCTGGCTCATGGCTAAAAATGGTTTGAGGACCAGCACACCTAACTGGTTATCAAATGCAATAAATAAACAAATAAGACCATGTTGTTGCCCAATTTATGTGACTTTTTTAATCTCTGTTAAAAGATGTAGCAATCAAGCTTTGAGGAACATCCATAAAACTAAATAAAAGTACTACTTATTTCAACCATCATTTACAGTATAATAAGGTAGAGAACATAGGTATCTGTGGTTTTGTCTTTGCACAGAAAATGGTGTGTTTTGCTTTGACATGTATTGAACAGCTTTTTTTGCTTTTATATTTTGTCATTATACTTAGGTAAAAATCTTATTAAATGCTGTCTAGTGTGTTGTGGTCAAGGAGATCCGCACCAGTTACCTCATTAGCAGGGTAGCTTGGGAGTCCAATCATGCTTTCCAAGATAAAAGGCTTCATCACGTTTACTTCATTACTTTATTTTTGTGACTTCATCATCATATGTTAGCAGATATAAAGTTTACCATGAACTTGTACTGTTTCTGCTGAGTTACATCACTAGAGTTTTAAACAATTTCTCCATACGTAGGACTATAAGTTTAACTTCTTTTTTACTTTTTGAAGGTCAGGTTCTTTCTGAAGTGGCCAGAACTCCAAAGCATGATGTGATTCTTTTCCTCCATTTACTTTTACTTTATTAGTTAGACTACTATTGGTATACCAGGAATAAAGGCTGTTATATATTTATTCTGTTATGCCTTAAACAATTATATGACATCTCACTTGCCACCTTCTGTTCTGCTGCACTCAAGTGTGAATAGGACTGTACCACTTTGCTGTAGACAAAGTGAGTAGAGTCTTTTTATGGCTCCCCTTGACGTGACTATTGCCTCCATTATTGTTACTCAGATGTCGCATTTGTTCTATGATCGGTAAACTTCAGACATTCATGGGCTAAGCAAGAGTCCTACATCCCATTCTTTCCCGTTGGGGTACCTAGTCAATACAATGAAATACAGCTAATGAAGTAGAAACACACCAAAATAAAAACAAAAACCACAAAGACAGCATGCAAAGAATCTCATTAGGCAAATAAAAATGCAAGGTATACTTGGTAAACGCTTTTGTTCTTTAATCACTAGAACTTCATCAGACTAAATTATTTACAGCATCATGTAATCTAAGAAGTTTGCACTAAAATCACACTTTACACAATATCCAACCAAAGCTAATAATAAACTAAATAAACTAAGGGCTTTTCATCCCGAAAAAAGGAGGTCATTGTCCCACTGTACTCATCCCTCATTAGACCCATTATAGAGTACAACGCCCCATTTGGTATGTACCTCACAAGACATCTGCAACAGCTGGAAAAGCCGCAGAAATATCTCATTAAAAGAATCACAGGCCTAAAGCAGATGCCCTATGCTGACAGTCTAAAAAAACTCCAGCTATACTCTGTGGCATATCATCTACTCAGAGGCGATCTCTGCTTAACATACAAGGCCATGTCAAACCCAGAGCTGTTGGACATGCTGCACTTAAAGAAATCCCAATCCCTCAGAACAACATGCTCCAGGGATCTAAACCTTGTCATCACAATGAACAAAACATGCTGGAGATATAGGTTCCTGACCCAGAGACTCCCCATACTCTGGAATAGACTGTCCATACATGTCAAGCAGAGCACCTCCTAGGACCTCTTCAAAAGGAACCTTGACAATTGTATGGAAGATAGGAAATTCACTAAAGGGATCACATCAGTTGCCCTGCTAGACAGGGGTCCAGGAAAGTAAATATTGTGGGTAGAAATATCCAGGGAATTGTTATGGCTTGGCTTGTATTGGCCCTAGGGCCGATAGCCTATTACCAACCTATGAACCTAATTATATACAATAAGTTTTTAACACATTTAAAAAAAAATAATATTGAAGCTGTCAATTAAATCAGGTGGTTTATCCACATTTAATAAAACTGTGTGTTTCTTTGCATTCAGTCATGCTGAATATGTCTCCCACCCTGATCTACACAGTACAATGCGTCAACTATGTAGAATGCAAATTTCTTAAAGAGGTAACCTTCCAAACTATGTCTAGCAAAAACATTGTTTGAATCCTTGTTCCTAATGGCAAGGACATGTTCATAAATTCTCTCTGATAAAGTCATGTTGATTTTACTAACATAAAATGTTTTATATGTGTCACATTGCACTAAATAAACAACATTTTTTAGACTTGCAATTAAATTTAGCTCCATTAAAAATATCCGTGCCAGAATTTCTAATAAAACAACTATGACTATTCAAACTATATCTGTATTACTTACATGTTCGGCAGTTATAAGTGCCATAATTACACCTAGCTTCCTCTCACTACCATGTATACTACTCACTCAGTCTCACAGACCTGTTATAAACATGCTTAACTACCTCACTTCATCTCAATTCCAAATACATATCCAACTGACTTACATCTAGCTTTCTCTCACTACCATGTATACTACTCACTCAGTCTCACAGACCTGTTATAAACATGCTTAACTACCTCACTTCATCTCAATTCCAAATACATATCCAACTGACTTACACCTAGCTTCCCCTCACTACCATGTATACTACTCACTCAGTCTCACAGACCTGTTATAAACATGCTTAACTACCTCACTTCATCTCAATTCCAAATACATATCCAACTGACTTACATCTAGCTTCCTCTCACTACCATGTATACCACTCACTCAGTCTCACAGACCTGTTATAAACATGCTTAACTACCTCACTTCATCTCAACTCCAAATACATATCCAACTGACTTACATCTAGCTTCCTCTCACTACCATGTATACTACTCACTCAGTCTCACAGACCTGTTATAAACATGCTTAACTACCTCACTTCATCTCAACTCCAAATACATATCCAACTGACTTACATCTAGCTTTCTCTCACTACCATGAATACCACTCACTCAGTCTCACAGACCTGTTATAAACATGCTTAACTACCTCACTTCATCTCAATTCCAAATACATATCCAACTGACTTACATCTAGCTTTCTCTCACTACCATGTATACCACTCACTCAGTCTCACAGACCTGTTATAAACATGCTTAACTACCTCACTTCATCTCAATTCCAAATACATATCCAACTGACTTACATCTAGCTTCCTCTCACTACCATGTATACTACTCACTCAGTCTCACAGACCTGTTATAAACATGCTTAACTACCTCACTTCATCTCAACTCCAAATACATATCCAACTGACTTACATCTAGCTTTCTCTCACTTCCATTTATACTACTCACTCAGTCTCCTCTCTTACTCCTTATCTTCTCCTTCCGTCCCATTAGCCCTTCTAGCTTGTTCCACCTTCGTGTGGAGCTTCTGCTTTATATCTGCTTGAGTTTAGTGCAATATTTCTATATAAGATTTAGGTATACGAATTTAGAACAGTATCCGTTTGAGTTTAGTACTATCTGTATATACATCCTACCTTTATTCCTAACCTCTAGCTATATACCGATACATCTGTTCATTCCTATGTTTCATATTGTATGTATAGCTAATGTTTGCTGCATTATGTATTATTTGCTATTGTACGTATATTTAGTTGTACTTCATGTACTCTGCTGTTCATTTATTGTTCTGTGGAGCTTTTCTCCCTGGACCTCCACTGAAAAAGGACCTGTGTCCAGTTGGAATTTCCCGGTAAATAAATAAATAAAATAAAATAAAATAAATAACAGCGAGTATTGGCTATAAGTTGGATGAATTAAAAAGTGAAGCCAAGTTACCAGCTTTCTTACATCTAAACTTAGGAATTGTCCCAACTATTTGATTAAAATTAAAAATTCCCTGAATAATTTTTCAGTTGCCTTTTATAAATCACTTTAATAGATAACATATCAGTGGACATCAGCAAGGCAAAAGAGTGCTGAAATGGAACAGTATTGTCAATCAGTTTGTTGATATATCCTTAAAACAAGCTGAAACTTGTTAGACCTACAGTGAATAACCTCATCATAAATCTTACTTAAAGTATCTTCTGGGTGACCTTGATCAGCAAACAAAGATTTCAAAAAATGAAAATCTTGCAAAAAGACATCATTAACGCTGATGAGCCTACGCAGTCTAATAAACTGACCCTAACTATATTTCGTTTAATGAAGTTGGTGTGCAAACTATTAAAAGGCAGATAATTATTGACAAACTTTGGCTTTGTATAAATACCAGTATGAAAACAGGCATTATCAATGTCCAAATGAATTGTGGGACCCCAAGTTAAATTTTAGGAAATTAGTACTGAGATTGGGCTCATCAAAAAATAACAAAAATTAATTCCAAGTACCATTGCATGAAGAATCAAATCATCAATATATCTTCTGTAAAAACTAACTAATTTGAAAGATGGATGTTTAATAAGAAATTCCATTTCCCACCATGCCATTACTAAATTGGTGAACACAGGGAACATTCTAGTACCCATAGCCACACCTCTGACTTATTGGAAAATATCATTTTGAAACATAAAAAAAAAATCTTGGTGACAACTACTTCTAATAATAAACAAATCATATTAATCTTAAAATTATTAAAATTGATGACTTTACTTAGATGCATTCTGACATATTCAATGCCAGTCTCACAGTCAGTAAATGTATATAACAAAATGACATCAATAGCAATTAGCATGGCTTCAATACCAAGGAAATCATTTTTTAACAAATCTAGACACACCCATAAATCTTGTAAGTAGAAAAATGGAGCTTTCCTACAATAGGATTCAAGATACTATCCATACAAATGGCTATATATTCAGTTTTACTGCCATGGGCCAAAGCAATAAGTCTAAATAGTGGACTGGAGGCATCTTTGTGGATTTTTGGGAATCCAAGACACTTATTCTAGGATAATCATTATTTAAAAATGAAAAGTATTAGAATCAAAAGAACCCTGATTCAATAGATCTAACAATAATAAATCAACTTTTGAAAGCTGTTATAACATATAATATTTAGGGGTCTATATTATCTTGCCAAAAGCTGTTTACAGTGAATACATCAACATCGAACAATAAACCACAAATCCCATTAACACGAATGTGCTGGTCACCAATTTTTTTTTTCTTAGGGAAAAAAAATTGGTGTGCCAACCAAACACAACAGACCCCCACACACCCCCAACTAAATATACCAACTCTGAGATCAAACTACAGTGAGGTAAAGGGCAATTTCACAGCTACGGCCAAGCATTTTTTTTTCCCTAGGAAAAAAAAAAAATCGGTGACCTGGCCATTCCCGTTAGTGGGATTTTGCAGTTTATTGTTCGATGTTGCCATATTCGCTGTAAATAGCTTTTGGCAAGATAATATAGACCCAATATTTAGTAACTGATTTGTAACAATCTGTATCAGCTAGCATAGCTTTAATAGTTTCAATATATCTAATGATCTCCATAATTACAGGTCCATTACATTTATCTGCTTTCATGATATGTAAATGCTTGTCAGATTTAAGATTGTTAAATACATGTATTTCTTGCTTATTTAAATGGTAGTACTTAAAAAAAGACTTATTGTAAAGTACCTTCTTAAAATCATTAATACATGCATCTCGAAATGCACCCAGCATATTATGTAGTGATGGATTATAACTGCTCCTCTTACGTAACAAGTTAGGACTACCATTGTAGAAATGTTCAGTGTTATTCAATATATACACTTCAAGATAAGCTTGCTAACATAAAGTCTGAAATCCAATTCTAACCATAAAGCATTCGCTTGCCTCTCTGGAATGAAAGAGAAACCTTTATTGAATAATGCAATAAGAGAATTAGAAAGAGAAACATTGTTCAAGTTGAAAACTGGGCAAGCTAATTTCTTTTCCTTTGCCACTGACCTCTTGTCTTGTTTCCCCTCTTGAGTCTCATTGGGGAAAAAGGTTTCTGGTTTGGCTGCAGACAATCTTGTTGAAAAGCTAAATCATTATTGATGAAACTAGGTCTAGATGCAACATACGATTTAGCAGTACTATCAGTCATATTATTGTTCATTGAAGGGTGAACTTCACCCAATGGGGGGACAGAGATGCAAAATTCTGAGCATAAAATCGAGAGCCATTATAACTAGAATGCCGATTGTCTTGTTTCTTTGTGCAGACATGAGAATGAGGAGAATGTATAACTTTAGTAGGCAAGGGGTATGCAGATTTATTGGAATAACTAACTGCATCTTTTGGTATCTTCTTTTTCTTTCGAGCAACAACAGTAGCTGCATGTCTGTTAACTTTTTTTTTTAAAAGAAATGTCTTTATTTAATCATCAGGTATGACATAAGCAATCTTACAATTATATAAATTAAAATAAAGTATACCGACACAATCTCAGTTGCAAACATTATACATTTCCAACCATGCCGACACAACTGTAGCTGCAAATATTATGCATCACTTATAATATATCCAGACATTGTCAGTCAGCCATTGCATAGCTCATTCAATTTCTGCCTTCTTTTAAACCTTGTTCTTCCTCCTCTGTATGTATTTTTTTTAGAAACCTTTATATTGAATTATCATTTGTAAAATATGCAAATTTACATTTATTTAAAAGTAATCAAACTGTATTAACAAGTTCACGATTACAAACATTATATTTCACACAGCTTGCTATATCTCATATAACCTAAGCAACTTTACATAAATTATTAGATTCCTGTCTTTTTTTTTTTTAAAACAAGAAACATCTTTATTAAACCATCACTTACAACATAGGCAATCCTAAATTTATTTAAAGAAAACAAACCACACCGACACAATCCGAGTTGCAAGTATTTTACATCACAAACCATACTGACACACACTCTCAATTGCGAACATTATACATCACTTATAATCTACCCAATCATTTTCCGTCAAACATTACATAGCTCATTTAACTCCTGCCTTCTTTTAAACCTCATTCCTCCCCTGTATGTATTGCTCACACAATTCCCATTTGTTTTATCTCTGTTACTATATTCACTACTTTGAGTATAGTTGGTTTAGATTTTGATTTCCATTTTCTAGTAATTGCTTTTTTTTGGCAGCCACCATAATTAGACACAAGACCTTATCATGTCTAGGCAATTCCGATTCTGTGTCATAGCTCAGAAAAATCATCTCTCTTGTCACACCAATCTGCCCAACTAGCATTTCCAACAATACATCCCACAGGGAATCCTTAAAGTCCAACAACTTACCACACTCCCAGAAAATATGTTCACAATTACCTCTTTCTTCCCTGTTGCACCGCCAACATTTGGTGTCTACCTCGGTAAAAATTCTATGGAATCTACCTGGGGTATAAAAATATCTTTGTAAACATTTTCAAGCAAAAATCCTAAATCTTCTAGATTTTGTTGCATATTTGGGAGACATACATATATTCTCCCATTATTTCTTTGTGAATTGCTTATCCAGTCTCTTTTCCCAATCATTTTTAACTCCCTCTGATTGATTCTTATAGTTATCATATAATATTTTATATGCTGTACTATTCCTTTTTTAATGGCAGCTTCTATTCTAGATTCTACTAAAAACTCTACCAGTGCTGGGCTTTCTTTTAGGACCACCCCCTTATTTCTTTCTCTTTGCCTATACTCTGATATCAGTCTTTGATAGGGGAGGCAATCTCTAACCTGCAGTCCAAATAAATTCTTAGCATCTTCCTATTCTATTACCTTTCCCTTTCTAGTTATTTCTTCCCAATACCTTGGTTCCTTTGCCAGTTTTCTCCAATAAATTCCAGCCCCCTCTTACCTATTGTCTAGATCCCTAATTGCAATCATCCTATTGGCAGAATCTTCTTTCTCCATTCCCATGTTGGCTTAGTTGTTAGGATACTTTCTGCAATTTTATGAATATATATTCTGTATGATTATTGTTATTCTCATTAAAGGCCTGCATTCAAAATCCTAGTTTCTGGAACCCCCCCCCCCTTTTCATCATCATCCCTTTCCACTTTGAATTATAATTTTCTGCTTGTGTTATGTATAGGAAACTTAACTGTGTAGCTCTGAAATACCCCCATTCAAATCGGATAATCCAAATCTACCCTGTTCTACTGGAAGAACCAGCTTATCCCACTTGACTCTTGACATCTTCCCCTCCCAGATAATGTCCTTCAGCTCTTTATTAATTGCTATCCACAACTTCTCTTCTGGTTGATAAAAATATGTCAGATCTGTGTATAAGGCTAATGGGATTAAAAACATTTTAACTGCTTGCACCTTACTTTCCCTACCCATAAAACAAAGCTTCCATTTTCTCAGTTTTTGTATTATCTTTTATTTAGTCTGTTCCCACATATCCTTAGCTACCACACCAGAATCATTTCTAATCCATGCTCCTAATTACTTCATTTTATCAGGTTCCCATAATTATGGATAATGCTAAACAAATTCATGTGTGTGTACATAAATTACTGCTATTGCCTTTGTTTTGGCTTCATTAATTTTGTATCCTGAAAAGATTTGAAACTGTCTCATAATGTTCCACAACACTGCATTGTTGCTTTCTGTTTTGTCAGGTATAAAATAATATCATCTGTAAATAGAGCCAGCAATTCTTGACTACCATACTAATTATATCCTTGAATTTCTGAGTCCCTTATTTTCTTTGCTAATGGTTCTAAATATAATGCAAATAATAAAGGGGAAAGAGGACACCCCTGCCTGGATCCTCTGTTCAAGCAGAAATTATCGTAGAGGACCCCACCAACTTTTAATTTTCACATCTGATACCTCATTTAGCCTCCTAATGATCCCTATATATATATATATATATTTTTTTTTTTAGGAAATGCAAATGCTGCCATTGCCCTGCTCATAAAGTCCCAGCTTACTATGTCAAATGCTGTCCCTGCATTAAGACCCACCAATAACAGTGTAATTTTCTTACATTCTGCTTCCTTCAGATCATCAGCATTCTGTTAATGTTGTCAAATGTTTGCCTCCTCTCCACAAAACCACATTGATCCATATCTCTCAATTTTAGCATTGTGTTTGCCATTTTTAGCCATTATAGACAGGAACATTTTTATCCGCGGTGGTGGTGCTGCGGTAGCATTGTCACCTCACAGTAAGATGCTGTTCGGTTCGATTCTCAGCTAGAGCGTCTTCTCCGTGGAGACATGCGTAAATGGGCATACCTTCGTTGAAGGTTGTGCGTCAGGCCTGGTAAGCCGGTACATAAAAATCAACTGCCAATAATTAGCGGACCAGAGTTCTGCTGTGGCAACCCCTAATCGGGAAAAGCCGAAGGACACAAACACAAATAGACAAGAACATTTTATAATCATGGTTTAGTATTGAAATGGGCCTGTATGAAGCTGGATCTGATGGAGCTTTACCCTCTTTAGGTATTACAACTACCATCACTTTCTTCCAGGATCTTGGCACTTCTCTTCCTCTTAAAATACTGTTAAACAAAACCTTCCAGATCTTTATCAGTTTTTCCCTCCTAGCTTCCAAGCTTCCACAGGAATATGATCTATTCCTGGGAAATTTCCTGTAGATTGGTTGCACATCACAATTTTTATCTCATCTCCTCTTATCCTAAGTATTAGTAATTGAGCCATCTGTAACTCTAACCTTGGCATATTTAATTCTTCCATAAACATTTCCATTTGTATCTTTTCTTGATTTTCATATTTCTCTGCTTTATACAGACATTCTAGAATTTCCAAAATGTTTCTAATACCTCTACAGAATCTCTTGTTACCTTCCCTGTTATAGGCTCTCTAAGCATGGTGACGGCCCTTTCTAATTTCTGTCACCATAGTTGTGCTAAATGTTTTTGTGCCCTAATGTTATTATCAAAAAAGCAGTTACTTAACAGCAATCTTTCTAAACTCATGTATGTTATCAAGGTAATCCCTTATTTTCTGCTTAGCATTCTGCAGCTGATCCTCTTCTTGTTCTGTGAGATCCCCCCTATTTTGCACTACTTTAACATTTGTGAGTCCCTCTAAATAATTCTTATTACTTCTTAACAATAGCACCCTTTCTTTCATTACCACCCTATTTTAAACTCCATATTAATTTTATCGCACTCCTTAGCTGTATACTCAGAAGTAATTTCCATCCTCTCTAATAGCTCCTGAATAATCTCTACTACCCGTGCCCTAAATTCCTATGTTTTCAACAGACAGGTAGGAAAGTGCCAGTGTCTCATTTTTATTTCATTACCCTGTATTTTATTTTATTTTAGTTATTATTGGCACATAATCTGAAATAGTTATTTAGTGTGTATTGACCTTCAATTAAAAGCACACGTTCCTGTGAAATGCAAATTCAGTCTAGCCTAGCCCAGTTTTTATTTCTTGGAGAATAATATATAAATTCATTCCAAACTCCTGTTACTGATGTCACATTTTCCATGCCAAATATTTTCATAAATTTCTTCAAAAATCTACCCTCCTTTGTTATACTTTCCCTTCTGAACCCCCCAGACACATCTTCACTGCTGCAAATCAAATTCTAGTCCCCTCCTACAACTAATATTCATTGCTGAAAACCAATTATTTCGCCCAAGATTTTCTTAAGCTCCATTATTGTAATTTCAGGTGGAATATAAATACATACAGAAAACAGAAAAGGCACAGAAGCCTCAATGCACGAGTTTAAAGAGCTTTACTAAATATAACCACCATACTTAGTAAAGCTCTTTGAACTGGTGCATCAAGGCTTTTATGTATTTTGTGTTTTTTTACATTTGTGGTTTCATGTGTTTCAGAATATAAATACATGCCAGTGTAATTCTCCACCCTTGCCAAAAGCCCCTTAGTACTACAAATCTGCCATTATTATAGGTTCATAAGCACTAGCCTATTGGCCCAAGGGCCTAAGTAAGCCTAGCCAACAAGGTTGCCTGGCTTACGCCACCCAAGAAAGTTATTTTCTTGTGCCCCTATCGAGCAGAGCCACCGAAGTGATCCCCAGGGTATATTTCCTATTTCCCATCCACTCATCAAGATTTTTCTTGAAGAGTGCTAATGAGGAACTTTGCTTGACATAGATGTGTAGCTTGTTCCAGAGTATGGGAAGTCTCTGGGACAGGAATCTATTCCTGCAGCATGTCCTGTTTATTGTGGTGACAAGGTTTAGGTCCCTAGAGCGTGTAGCTCGGAGGGATTGAGATTTCTTTAGGTGCAGCATGTCCAACAGCTCTGGGTTTGACATAGCTTTATATGTTAGGCAGAGATCACCTCAGAATAGGTGATATGCTATGGAGTAAAGCTGGCATTTTTTGAGATGGTCAGTGTAGGGCATATGTTTGAGGCCAGTAAGCCTCTTTGTGAGGTACTTCTTTGGCATTTCCAGCTGCTGCAGATGTCTTGTGAGGTACATTCCTAAAGGGGTGTTGTACTCTATAATGGGTCTAATGTGTGTCGAGTAGAGGGGAACAATGACCTCTTTTTTCCTGGATGAGAACCCTTTTGTGATGAGGTGTGCCATGTAGAAGGATTTCCTGACTACTGTGGTGATATAATTATCAAAGTAGAGACTGCTGTCCACCTGGGTCCAAAGTCTCTTATCACACATTTGACATTAAGTAGACTGCCGCCTATGTAGTAGTTCATAGGTACAGAGTTTTTTCCAAAAGGGGTGACAATGCACTTTTTGGCATTGAGCTTGAGGCCATGGCTGTGACACCAGGCATCTGTCTCAGTGAGGCCCTCCTGTAGGATGTCCACATCATTTGGGGATTTGACTATGGCTCCTAGTTTGCAGTCATCTGTGAACTTCATTAGCCAAAAGCCTGTACTTCAGAGAAGTAGATACCAAACAGGAGAGGTCCCAGGACTGAACCCTGTGGTACTCCACTTGTCACTAGTTTGAAGTCAAATTTGGACTCTGCAACTTTTACAGTATGGGTTCTGTCAGTGAGCCAGTTGGCAACCCATCTTATGATGTAAGGATTTATAACTAGTTTAGTGAGTTTATCAATAATTCCAGAATGGGGAATGGTGTTGAAAGCCTTGGTGAGGTCAAGATAGGCTGTGTGAACCACCTTACCCTCATCTTCAGCTTTGGTGACTGCCTCAAAGAAGTTGATCAGGTTCAGCAGGCATGATCTGCCTTTCACAAACCCGAACTGGGTGGGGTCCAGAGTTTGGAGGTTACCAATGTCTTTGTTTATGAGTTTGATGATGATACATTCCATGGCCTTACAGACCAACCTTATCAGGCTGATAGGGCAATAGTTTCCTGGATCAGTGGTGGCTCCCCCTTTGTGGAGTGGGATAACTGTTACTGTGCGCCATTCGATGGGCACACAGCCTGATGTGAAGCTATGATTGAATGTGGTGCTTAGGTGGGGAGCCATTTCGTTCTGAAGTTCATGTAAAACACAGCCTGGGATGTTGTCCAGTCCCATGGATGCTGTGTTTCTGGCTTTAGCGAGTGTGGCTTTTACCTGCATAATTGTGATTACAGGGACTCTGCATTCTTCCTGCATAGATATGGGCCCTTTAGGGGGTGAGATTAGGGGGTGAGAGGGGGTAAAGTTAGCACTGAACCTATCTGCCAGGACGTTGTAAATATCAGTTGGTTCTGTAATTTTCATGCCATTGTGCTGTAACTCAGAAAAGGTCTGGGTGTTGCCACTGAGATTCCTGACATAGCTATAGAATGTTTTGTGGTTGTCCTTAGAATCAGTGGTGATTTTGTTTTCATAGCTAGCTTTGGAGGATCTTATAAGGGATCTTAGCTTCTTACTGAGGCTGACCAGGGAGCTCCTCCACTCATGGGATTTTACTCTCTTTTGCAACAGTTTCTTCCTTCTGTTGTAGAGTTTGTTTAAGGCAGGGGACCACCAGATTAGCTTCCTTTTTTGGAGTATAGCGTCTTGGTTCTGTTCGGGATAGCACGAGCCATGCACTCGTTTAAGTGCTTATAAAGAGCATTTGTGTAGGATTCAGCAGTCGCAACTGTATTGTCCATCTGCATGGGTGTCATGAAGTTCGCCCCTTTTGTCTTAAGAAACATGAAGTTGGCTTTGGAGAAATGTTTTACCATGGTTTCCTTAATGAGGGGTGGGGGTGGGATGTGGATATCTAGGGTTATTAGCTTATGGTCGGATCTGACCAATGAGGAATTGACTTCAGGTATTGAACAAAAGTCACTCATGTTGGTAATGACTAGGTCTAGGATACTGTTGCCCCTGGTGAGTGTGTGAATAAGTTGATCCAGGGCATTGGAATTTATGAATTCCAGAAAGCTTTGAGTGAAGGAGATGGTACATGAGTAGTTTTCCCAGTTAATGGTGGGGTAGTTGAAATTTCCCATTATTAGGGTGTTTGGTTGAACCCTAATATTTTCCAGTATATCAAGAAAAGAGGAGTGGGAATCCTGGGGCATGGTGGGGGATCTGTAGCAAGCTACAATTTGTATTGTAGTTTTTCCAAGAGTTAGTTGCACTTGGATAACCTTGGATGCATTATGCTGAGCAACTAGCCTAGAGGTGTGGATATCCTTAATGAATATGGACACACCTCTGCCTTTGGTGTTCCGGTCCAGATTAGATGGCCGAAAAGTGTGGTATGCATGGGTGCACTCTGGAGCCTTGAACCAGGTCTCAGTCACTGCATAGATATCAATGTTCTCCATTTTAAGAAGTGCCTCGAGGGAGTGCATTTTGAGATTTAGACTTCTAGCATTTAGTAGTATTACCCTCAGTTTTTGCTTGCCTGTTCTTCTTAAGGTGGTGAATTTGTCATTTGAACCTTACCTAAAAAAGGCACTATAGTGGTGGGAAGAACCTTAACCAGTATCCAAAATCCCAGGGCTGACAGGTGAAGGCCATCTCTGGCAAAGCATCGTGGTCTATCGACCATGTCATCCCAGGCAGACAGATACTGGATCCCATTAGAATGACACCAGAAGCTTAGTCAATTGTTGAAGTCAATAATTTTGTCCTTGTACTCCGGTATCATTATGGGTGATGGCAGGATACTACTCAGGGCTAGGGTCATACCTGCCTGGGCTACAAGATGAGAGAGCTCTTCCATGTCTCTTTTCATCTAGTCTAGGGAGATATGTCTCAGGTTGTTCACACCAACATGGACAATGACAGAGTCATATTTGCACTTGTTGTGGAGTGACCTGAGTGCATAGGTTACATGGCAGATCCTGGCACCTGACAGGCAGTTGACAGTAACATTCTCCTTGTTTAGCCTGGTGAGTGGGACATCAGTGTGCCTGACTATAGAGTCACCTATGACTAGTGTGTTGGGTATGTTGTTTTGCATTATGGGATATGGCTGTGGCACACTTAGTCTGTGGGCTATATATTATTTAGGTAGTTTTGGGGGGTGGAGGTTGATTGCGTTTCTGCTTTAGAGGTCTCTGTTGCTTGAGCAGATTTTTATTGAGAACCTCCGTAAATGTGTTTGTGTTTCTATGTGTGGATTTTGGTGGTGTAGATTTAGTGGGACTATGTGATGAGTGTGGTGAGGTGCAAGTGTTTACTTTCTCCTCTTGAGTGTCAAGTTCAGTCTTGGATGGAGAGAGCTTTACCTCCAATTTGGTTAGATAAGTGCATCTCTCACAGGTTGTGGTGTTAGGTAGTAGGAGGTGAGAGTTGTCTGTGTACATGAGGCAATTGCTACATTGCCCTAAGATGCCCAGATTTATCAGGTAGTTAGGAGAGAACACTGGGAGCTGACCCTTGGACATGCCTGAATAAAATATTACTTTCCTCTAGATAAGTGAGGAAAGTGAGTAGAAGAGCTGTTTTTCTCTAAGCAAGTGAGGAAAGTTAGTACAAATACTGTTTTCCTCTAGGTAGGTTGAGTGCTATAGTAATTAATAGTTTATTTAGTGCTTACAAGTTCTGAACAAGTGCTGAGCACGAATAAGCAAATTCAAGTGCTAAAACCAAGAATCTGTATCTGATGTAGACTAGTTACAGGAAAAAAACAAGTGCAAATGTGGCTTTTAAATCATAAAGTTGAGAGAATTGGAAAAATTGCCCAAATGGCCAATAACTACAATTTCTGGCCAGAAACCACTCCGTATGTGGTAGATAGGTTACCTAGTGCTTACCACTCCCACTGATAAGCTAGAAGGCTTCCCTCCAACACAGAAAGGCTTGGGGGGCTCAGGAGCTTACAAACAGTCCTGGATACAGCAAATATGTATCTGGACTTGACTAGTTACAGGAAAGGGTGGAAACAAGTGCAAATGCGGGCTTTTGAATCAAAGCTTTTTTTTATCCTTTTCTATCACTATTGGAGCTCTTCTTACAATTAATATAAAGTACTCCTCTTTTCCTTTGTTCCAGATATTCTGCTGATAAACCACCATGAAAACCTTTTTTATCAAATTCACATATTCATTTCTTTCCACGTGTGTCTCCTGTAACATAGTTATTTGCAATCTACATGTTTTAATATAGTGCACTGTTTTATCTTTTTTGTAATTATCTGTGAGACCAGTGACATTTAAAGACATTACAGAAAGTATTATATTAAAAAGTTATTATTCTCAACTTTTATGTATAACACCTTTTTTGTTAATTGTCTAGTTCCAGTTTTTGTGTTACATACACACACTGTTTGGCAGGTTGAACTTTTATATAGTTGTTTCTTCTCACATCCATTTGAGCCTGTGTCACATCTTCCAAAATGTTTTGTTTTATTGAGGTCCCACACAAATCTAATAGAGGGAAGACCAAAACTCTACTTAATATGAGAATCTGAGCACCTAACCTGAGAATATAAAGTTTAAATGTGGCTATATTATGGTTCAATACATGTCTCAAAAGAGTCAGTCCTGTAGTATTAAATATATCAACCAAAATATCATAGAGCCAAACATTGTTCAAAATTCCAAATCAGTCCATTTGTCCTCCCATGGTAAACATGCTGTGGAGCAGGATATCTTTCAGGTCTGAAAGAGAGGCCTATCTATCTTCTTGGTGCTTCCCCCACCCCTCAGTGGATTTTCTAACTCCACTAGTGGTGCCTGTTGTGGGAAGTGTGCCTTGGCACACTAACTTCACCAGCCAGTGCCATTGGACATGTACATTATGCACTCAGTTTCCATATACCATGGATGTAACACTCAGTACTCCCTTTTGGTGTCATGCATTTGACAATCCAGAGCTGCAACCCCCCCCCCCCACACACACACACACACACACAAGATGGGTACACTAGAAGTGGACAATCACTCCAATTCTCATTGATCCACAGTCTTCCAGCACCCCTGTTGCTGAGTTCATAGACAGTTTAATGTAAAATACATAGGATCTCAAAATAGTTTTATTAATTGCCAAAAAGTTTCTCTTTACCTCCTTAGCACAAATAAGGCAGGACATTCAGTGCATTGGCTATGCTACAATTGTTGAAGTACTGATTCATCAAGGAACATTTAATCAAAATTTAACTTTAAAACAGTTAAGAGAAGTCCTTGATAAAGAGTTGGGGCAAACCCACCCACAACCACCAAGAAGAAGTGAGCTTTGCTCCAACAACCCCTTATATAACATGCCCTGTGGTCATACAACTTTGGGGCAAGAAATGCACTTTCATTGAAATAGTCCCTCAGTGACTCATGGTGCATACAAATGTGCAAAGACCATATGCCTGCTCAGGCCTAGAGAAGCACTGCACAAAAACTTCATTGGGCATTTGAAAACCATGACTTTAATGTTGACAAAGGACTGCCTTATATCAAGAAGGAGAATCACTTATTCTGCAGATTTTCATTTCCAAAATCACAAGTGCTTGATATTTGTAGCTGAGGTACTTTATAGGCCATGTTGCTCAATGTCATGTCTCAATTAGTCTAACATTGATTTCATTTTATATCTCACAATATGCCAATTATATTGTCTAAGTTCTGTAGTGAGCTTTCAGCTTAAGGGACCCTCTTTGTCAAAATGCATTGCACCTCGCACTGTTCTATCCAGTTGTATTGATTAATGACCAAAATACCATCTTCCATGGTTTCTGTAGTCAGACATTTTCTTCTTATTTCTTTTCCATCCACAGTCTTGGTAAAAAAAAAATAAAAAGATTACCAGTGCAGACACCTATTATACCTATTCACTGTCTCTCTACCTCTTTAATTTTTAGGTTAACCCTTCTGTTCATTTAATGTATTCCTTCATAAGTGACAAACATAAATGTGAGGGAAGGTAAGTTACAGGTGCATGAGGAAATTACCTAGTATTGCAGTTATTGTTTTTGTGCATGCAATATATATGCCATATCTTTGAAAGTTTGAAACAATGACATTTACACATAATTTTTCAAAACAGGAAATATAAATGCATGGAGTTAATAACTGAGCTTTGCTATGCACTACCTTATGTTGGCAGAGTACAGATATTAATCTATAGGCCAGGTAGTCCATTTTATGCCAAAGAAACATCCGTACCATATGCCAACACAGTACTCAGAATAAAATGTTATTTTAATTCTGGCATGCAAAAGTTTCCAGATTTCAGAGAGCTGTCATTTTCTAGTAGGTGCAATGAATATTTCAAGACAACAATACTGGAACTATCATATTATGATTTAGTAGGCACATTGTTTATGCAGTGCTGAAGCAGGGTGCTGAATTTTATGAAGCCCGCTTTCCTTTTCTCCTAATTAAACATTTAGAAGGTCCAGGTGGTGTGCTGTCTTCTATTCAGATGCAATTGAAACTACTGATCATTGTAAGCTACATCAGCCGGCTGTGGCATATTGCAGCAGCCTAAAAATCATTGACAGGGATCAGCATGTAATCCAAGGTTATTGCTTTGTGAGTGAACAACACACCTTCATCTACCCTAAAAAAAAACTCAAGGGGACATCACAGCAGCGGGGCTGTACTTGCAGTTGCTTTGGCATCCTTCTGTTCCACTCTGGTTCTCTGTTCCTTGCATAATCCCTTGAGCTTATGTTTCTGTTCAAGAGCCACATCAGAGGACATAGCAGTATGAAACCTCAGTGCAAGTCCTTGTGGAAACAGAGTTATTGAAGCATTGCTTTTTTCCTTTCTCCTTGAACTAAAAGTCAAAAGATGTATTAGCAGCTATGTTTGCAACACATTACTCGGTACTATTGCTTCATTTATATCAGAATCTCTTTGTTATTCTGACAAGTTGTAAAAAGCGTAATAAAGTATAATCAATAAAAATAATTGATTATTGTGATTTGACTGTTTATGACACAGCTAGCTTTTAAATAGCTCTCTTTTCAAGAGTTTTAATGCTATCTATGTTTAGGTTTGATGTCTCATAAAAGTACTGTGTTCATAATGCAGGTGTGCACGTGATTAAAATTCAGTGCTATAAAATTAAATAGTCCTTTTCATAGCATAAATGACTCTTGATGGTAGCTAAATAAAGATTAGAAAAATTAATATGTGAAAATAAATGTGACCTGCAACATTTCCGAATACATTGAGAAAACCATTTTATATATATATATATATATATATATATATATATATATATATATATATATATACTTGTTAATGGAAAGAGTTGTCCGTCTATATAGATCTATCTATCCATCCATCTGCATTACACACACACACTCATACATTTTGAGTAGTGAGTGCCCTTCCAAACCTTCTTACTGCAGTGTCACACGATAATCAGAAAAATCATAATAATTACAAGAAATTACAGACCATAGTTGAAATGTCATGCTAGCCCCTATACATGCACTTTTGAGAAATAGAACTAGTGAAAACAGGAAATGCTAAATTCCTTCTGATAAATCAACCAGCACCAAACTTGTCTGAATGTTTCGACTGAAGTGGGAGGGGGGTAAATAATGAAAAGCATGGAACAAGGCTGCCACATCTACAGGTCTGACATGTTATCTGCTTATTTGCAAAGGCTAATAAAACAGCATCATCACAGTATTCACATTTTACTACCAAGAGGTTTAAACTGCAGTTACTCTTTCATAGTTACTTGATTATTCTGAAACAGTATGAATAAACGGATATGGAAAAAACTGAGCATTTCTTTTTGGATTTCTACCAAATAGGAAAGTTTTCCTTTCACCAAGAAGGTGCAATATTTAGCTCAATGTGTGAGGGAAACAGTAACGGTAAGGTTTTATTCCACCACTTGCAGATGACAAAAGGAAATAAAATTATATTTTATTGAAATGCGACGACTTTTTTACTTTTAGAATTGCATATTCTGCCATATATTACTGGAGAACTGTATGTGAGTGATGACTTCTCATTACATTTTCTTGTAGCCCTTAAATACCAGTGCCTACATCTGCCAGAATTATCCAATTTTCTCAGGGTGCCAATAACAATACTTCAATTTTCATGTTTTTTTTTATATTCTCTCTGTCACAACTTTTGAATTTCCCATCTTTTTTTGCTGAAAGGTATTGCATTGTCAGATTTGATCTATATCAAATTGTCGACTGCACAAATAGTCAACATGCAAACCATCAAACTGGAGCATCAAAACTACACATTATTAAAGAACATAAAACGTATTTTTGTGGGATCTTTACCCCCACCACCTAGTAATTATATATTCCAAACCTGAGCTCACGCTGCAGCTCATAAAGGGTAAAATCCCACCCCATATTTCATTCCCTTCTATACTGTGATCGCAGACAAACAGCTAGTTACACATTTTGATGGGCCAGACTTTTGATGGTTTTGTGGTCGATGATCTATGTAATCAACATTTTAGAATAGTTCTGTTATTAATTCTGTAGAGTTGCTAAAAAGGTTTTCTTTTCACTGCCCTACCTTTATTCTTGGAATATACAGTATATGTCCATTAATGCCATTTCCTTGCACCATGCTGACCAGTTGCCCTATTTGTCCCCACATGGGTGAGGTTGATCAGGAAGGATCATCATTCAGACAGCCATCAGTGGAGTGTTTTTTTGTTTGTTTGTTTTTTCATATCTTGCCCTAACCCTTGCATGCCCATGGCAAAGCATTAAGAGGGGGAGTGCAATCAGCAGTAGTGATGGGCAACACCTCATTTCCTAATGAGGCTTTTTGTTAAAGGTAGTCCCATTCTTCATTTGAAGCACGGATGACTTTTTTTTCTGATCTCCAATAGGAAAACTCTGTATCTAAGAAAATCTTTTATGTGCTTTACTCATTTCCTTTGGTGGTTTAGAGATAAGCTGCATTGTTAAATATAGTACTTTATTTGTGCAATTGCATTTCAACAGAAGAAAGAAACCTCTTATTTGTCTACATAACTATGCCTTGAGTTCATACAGAGTTTGCTCCTGTGATCACAAAGGTCTGTAGCTCACTGTTAAACCCTTTCACCATAACTGATTCCATTTCTTTTCTACTATGTAGCTCAGACAATCTTCTTGGAAGTTTTCCTTTCATAAGTTGCTTTGCACATTTGTAAGCTAGAATCAGATAAATCACATGCAACCCTGATCCTCCAGCAAATGTGTCCACAACTGTTGCACCAAGTCCCTGGGATTGTCTGTACTTCTGCCATTAATTCTGAGGTAATCTTAAGCAGAGCTCTACTAAATTCTATATTTTGTTCATAGCTAGTTTTAAAAGTTATTTAAGAATATCTTTGTGAAAATGCACATTACTCAAAATGAGTTTATTGATCAGTATATAATTTGTATGTGTTTTAAGGCTAATGGATATATAATCGTTCTCTGAATGTATTTGAAGTAGAAGATTGACTTGCTTTTGCATTTTGCAAGGCAAAAGCAATTTACATTTTCTACATCATCACTTTTTGGAAAGCTTGAGTGCAATTGCTTATAGGAAAAGAAATATCATGAACTCCAAAGCATATCTGAAATAGAATGAAAGCCAAATTATAATCAGTGAATAAAGTAAGTAACAGAGGAAGAAAATATGCCTTAATAATTTGAGCTTTTGTTTTAGGCAAAGATATGTACTTAAGTCTCAGCTAATAATTTTACACATTTCTTCTAAAATAATAATCACTATAACATATGTATGTATGTATGTAAAAATACCAATAAAAATATGTAAGTATGCATATGTTTAGGTAAGAGTGTTTACACAAAAAGAAGATCATTAGATCATTATGCATTTGTTAGAAAAGCAGTAATAGCATTTGGGCAAGAATGCATAGGTTTCTCTCAAGAAAGATGGCATGCTCTGTTTTCCCCATGATGTTTTTTATTTATTTACTTGCATTTGTTTTGCAGAAAATTCTGACTGGTCAATAATAACTAATTTTCAGTAAATGTCTAGTGAGAAGAACTCCAGCAAAATACAAATTTTATAAATTCACTTATTGTTGCATTGGTTAAAAAAATCCAATATGTATATCAAGGAAGATAAATTCAATAAACTAGTATGAGGAACCCATATGTACAAGCAATAATTCCAATTGCATGCATATAATTGCATTCTTACAGCATTCATACTGACTGATACATACTGATTGGTCTCCAAGCTGATATAAAGCATGGACTTCCAGTAAACATTTTCAAAGTAAGCAGAATCAGATAAGAAATACTTTATTGATCCCGCAGGAGATTGCTTATGTTACAACTGCACAGATAAACATGGACACAATGTAGACCAAACACATATGTTACATAATTAGATATGACAGATACGATACTCACTTATGTTACCCCTCATAAATAACAGTAATGCCTAAAATAGGTACATTGTTTACCATAGCCAATGTATTAGATGAGTTTGATACCACATATAGTAGTGACATATAAGGGGGAGCCTTTCATGTTAATTTCCACTCACACTAGGATATGGGGTATTGTGCATTACGATTCTTTAACTAAGGTATAGCATATTGTAGAAAGGATAATTGCATTGATGATTAATATTGCACTAAAAAAAGAGAGATAAAAACGAGATAAAGAGGATGAGAAAAAAAGAAATGGATAATTGCTTAACATTGTACGATGTGATCTCCTTCAGTAGTGGGGTTGTGCTAAGATGGTAGGAGGCATTACAGAGTCTGATGGCTGTGGGCAGGAAGGATTTCTTGTGACGTTCAGTGGAACACTTTATGCTAGTCAGTCTCCTGCTAAAGTAACTTCTCTGTTAAGCCAGCAGCCACCACACTGTTGAGTGGGTGGCCGGTATTTTCCATGATGGACTTTAGTCATGCTAACATTCTTCTCTAAGCCATGGTTTTGAGGGCATCCATCTACTGAGCTAGCCTTCCTTGCCAATTTATTGAGTCTGTTCACATCAGCCTTCTTTATGCTATTACCTCAGCATGTCACCCCAAAAAAGATACACTGGGCACTACAGTCTAGAACAACAGCAGCATAGCGTTGCCGACTCCAAAGGTTCTGAGCCTTCTCTGTAAGTGCAGCCTACTCTGAACCTTTTTTATGTGCAACATATAAGCAGCAGAATGCATTAAAGTTTTCCACACTTTTAGCAAGAAAATGCCAATTGTGTTTTACTTTTTTTGGAATAAAGCATCCTGCCAGTTTGCTCGTTTGCTGTAATTTTTATGGAGCAACTTGGCTTGACTGGTTTGCATCATCTTTTAACACTTTTACTTTGATGCTTCTTTATGCAAATTTTCTTACTAATGCCATGTCAAAAATGTTCTGTTCATTATGCATTAACCTCGCAAACCACATCAGACTCAAAGCTGAACAGAAAGTTTATTAAAAAAATTAAGTGCTTTTGCCTCATAAGTAAAGTTATGGATTGCCAACATTTAATATGATTAATAATTAGAGTTAATATTTGGCATTGTCATACTCTATTCATAAAATGTTCCTTGAAGCTCCTTTAAGAGAGTTGCCCTATTTCCTTATGACTTTTGTGTCAGTCTTCACTTCCTGTTTCCTACTAGTTTTGTCAGTCTTATGGCTTCTTTCAATTCTTATTAGATAACCCTTTCTCATTGCATGCTCTTGCTTTATATGCTATTTTTGGTTACATGCGTCAGTTTCTCTGACACAGATTTCATTGGATCACTGACATTTGGCTGAATGCCCATTTCACTGAATGATAAATCATGGAATCCAAATAGTTTAAAGTCCATTTGATTAAATGAAAATTGGCTTGAAATTTTATTTTGTTGAATGTGACATAACTAAGCATAGTTTTGTAATATAAAAGTAGAAATATCTAGATGTATATGAAGAATGCACAAAATGTATTGATTATGAACTAAAAAAGATCCTTGGAAAGGAAACACAAATTTGTAAAGATTCCTGGACATTTTTAGAACACATGAATGAAGTGGAATTTGATCATAAGGACATTCTTGTAACCATAGATGTATGTGACTTATATACAGTCATCCCGCAAACCCTGGGGCTAGAATGGGTAAATGCAATGTTGATACATCATCACATGATGCATGAGCTGATAAATTTAATAATGGAACTTTTGGAAATTGTTTTAAGTAGCAAATTTATAATTTTTAATAAAAAATATTTTTTGCAGAAAAAAGGCATTGCAATGGGGTCACCTCGTGGGGATGCCTATGCGAATTTAGTCATGGTTTTCTGGGAGAAGAACTATGTATTTAATAGTAAATATAAAATGTTTGTTAAGTCATACCATAGGTTCCAGAATGACATTAGTATTATCTGGAATGGTACACTAGATATGTTGAATGAATTTTTAACATATATTAATATCACCACCAAATTCTTGAAATTCACATGGAATATTAATAATGAATATATGACTTACTTAGATGTACATCTCATGAAATATAGCAGTAATGAAGCCTACATAGCAATAATCCATAGAAAGGAGTCTTACTCTAATAGTTTTTTGCATTATAATAGTTGCCATCCGGAATATCAGAAAAAAATCTATAGTTAAAGGGCAACTAGTAAGAGCAGCCTGGGTGGTGACTAAGTTTGATCAATTTGAGGAAGAGTGCCACTTTTTACGGGACATGTTCCTCAATAGAAACTATCCAGTAGCATTGGTAGACTCCTTGATATATGAAGTTAGTGTTAAAAGGTTAAATGGTTATTTTAAACCCATTCTAGATAAACAAAGAATGAGATATGATTCCAGTAATGTATTTGAAATTAGGGATGGTAGTCAAAATGATACCATAACAGAGGAAATTAAAAATATAAATTTTTCAAGAGCTTTAGTGCACACTTTTTCTCAAGAGCATCATATAATCAGGGACATAATAGTTGATAATTGGACTATATTAATGGAGGAACTGCACTGCAGAAATCAGATTAGTAATCTACCTAAAATAGTTTACAGAAAAGGTAAAAGCTTCAAGGATATTTTAAAAAATGTTAAAGATTCACCTAGTAACACCAACATAGGCATGAGTAAATGTGGAGCCTGCCATTGGTGCCACAAAATCAAAATAGGGGAATCTTTTCAAATTAGAAAAAATAATTTTTATTTACATGGTAAATACAATTGTAAATCAAAAGTGTTGGTATATTTAGCTACATGTAACTCACACCCAATTTTCTATATAGGGAAAACAGAGAGACATCTAGCCCAAAGAATATATGAGCATGATTATGCTATAAAGAAAAATAAACCTAATAATGCATTAGTGAAACATAGTGAGTATAAGGACCACCAGTTTTCTTTTATAGCAATTAACCATGTGGAAATAAAGGATAAGAGACCTTGGGGCCTGTATTTAGAATTTAAAGAATTGCAATGGCAAATTAGAACTCAAGCAGATATGTGTCCTGGAATAAATGAGCGTAGTTCAATTACCTCATTTTGAAATTGAAAGCACTATACAGAAACAAAATTATGGCATAGAATATTTCATATAGATGTTTTATTTAAGTAATTGAAGAAGTATGTTTAAATGGAATTTAAGAAAATCCATGTATAAAAATCACTGGTAACCAAATTCCACCACAAAAATCCAAAAAAGTGTGATCCGGTAAACAATAAAGGAGATCTTCAGTAATTCACACGATACTGCCACAAAATCACCCAAAAGTTTTATTGAATAAATCCACAGAGTAATAAGGAACCACTGAACTAAAACAATTATATAAAATTCATATAAAATTCATGGATTGAGCGCTTTCGTCTCCAAATCGGAGACTTCATCAGAATCCATGAAATAAAACAAACCACTCATTTTATACATAAGACACTAATTAACCAGGATCCATGTATAAACATATATACTGGACTAAAAGACATACTCCCTTTCAACATAGTTTTTTTTTAAAAAGGTATTTTTAATATGTTTATTTATTGGTTTATACACCATATAATTGATTTGTTTCCAAGTTATTAAATTGGAATATCACAGTTGTGTTCATCTAAGCATTCACTCATCTATTTATTTATTTATTTATTTTTTAATGTATTATGTATTTGTTCTAATTTATATATTTAACTATTTATTCGTATAATATGGCATATTGAATGGCATAACACATATAGTACATAGTCTCTGAATGTCCCTTTAACTTGATAGTTAGAATTATGTATACCGTTTGGTGTATTTATTCATTTTATGGTTCAACATCAAGTGCATTTTAACAACAAAAAAGTAATATCATATGCTTTATCAGGAGCATGGCGAGTTAATTGGTTAGTTAGGTGTTAATAATGTTTTAATTGAAGGAATTAGTAGTATAAAGGGAAGTGAAGTCATGATTTTTAACTTGTCTGATGAAGTTTAACAGAGCTTAAACGAAATTGCTTACATATTTATGTGGATTTACGCATTTATGTGGATTATTTGTCATTTTAATTGAAGTAATAAAGTGTGCAGTTATGGTGAAATAGCAAAGGAATTGTTCTTGCAGCTTGGTGGCTCCTCGTTCGCTGTGGTTTAACGTTTGCAGTTGGTTTATATATTTCTTTGTTATCAATAGTTCTGCAATAAAAATGTTCAGGCTTAATCATGATATTTTAAAAGTCACTTAAACAGGTGCATAACTTATTCAATGCAAGGAAAGATGGTCTTGTGTTATTTATATAAACAGAGGATTTCCTTTTTTAAGTTGGTTATGTCAATCACTGCATTTCATATCCCTTAACAACATATCTAGTCAACAATGCCTCATTTCTTTAACTTTCCTATTGGTTAGTTTACCACTCTTTATGACTTTTATTCTAATTTCATTCATGTGAATTTATCAATGTGTTGAAAATCCCTTTAAATATTAATTAAGTGCTATTCCAATTCTAATTTCAGTATATTTGTCAGATGAAACAATTTAATGTTATGTTTTTGAATATACAAAGATGAGGCAGGAAGGATATTCATCTTATTAAGTAATATTTATTTTGATATTTTCCATTTACTGTCTTCAAGATAATTCAGACCATCGTGCCCTGTATTGTAACCTTACCAAATCCCATCCAGGTCATTGTGTTTTGCATTTGAAACTTTCCTTAACAGATATATAGGGAAAATAGCGAAAGCTGACGAGGACAGTCATGATCCTGGACTAGACTGTAACAGGTGCAATCAAAAGGGTCTACTTCATATGACCTAAATTTCATTTGACTGAAATTCATTTGACTGAGACCAAAACACTGAAAGTTCAAAAGACTGGAAAAACTCATTTGACTGAAACTCATAACACAGACACATTAACGTAAAAGGTATATGCCATTTTCCCCACTCTAGTGCAATCCTGGAGTTAGTATATATAGTTGGGGTGTGTAGGGGGCACAGCCCCCCACATTGGGGGGGCAAAGCCCCCCACATAGTTTAGGTAAATATTGTTTTCTGCAAAGAATTATTCATTGCAGTTATAAATATCCATGTGTATGGTTTAAAATGTGGGGGGCTGTGCCATCCCACCCCCTAACTATATATACTAACTCCAGGATCTCACTACAGTGGGAAAAAGAGCATATATCATTTACTTTAATAGGTTCATAGGTTCATACTAGGCTATCTGCCCTAGGGCATTTATAAGCCTAGCCAGAGTGTGTTTGGCTTTCACCACCCATTTTAAATTAATTTTGCTATGCCCTTTTTCGAGGTTAGTATACTGTGCCTCTGTCTAACAGTGACACAGAAGTGATACCCGGGGTAAACCTATGATCTCCCATCCACTCATCAAGATTCCTCTTGAAGAGAGTCAATGAGGGACTCTGCCTAACCTGGACTGGCATTTTATTCCAGAGTGAAGGGAGCCTCTGGGTTATGAATCTGTCCCTCCAGCATGTCCTATTTATTTCAGTGCTGAGGTTCAAGTCTCTCACGCGCGTAGCTCAATGGGATTTGGATTTTCTGAGGTGCTGCATGTCCATTAATTCCAAGTTGAACATGGCTTTATACGTCAGGCACAGATCACCTCTGAGCAGGCAGTATGCCACTGAGTAGAGCTGGAGTTTCTTTAACCGGGCAGCATATGCCATCTGTTTGAGCCCTTTGATCCTCTTGGTGAGGTACTTTTGGGGTCTTTCCAGTTGCTGCAGGTGTCTGGTAAGGTACATCCCAAAAGGGGCATTGTACTCAATTATGGGCCTGATGAGGGATGAGTAAAGAGGCACGATGACCACCCCTGATCTAGATGTGAATCCCTTCATGATTAGGTGGGCTATATAAAATGTTTTTCTAACCACTTTGGCCACGTGGTTGTCAAATGAGAGATTGCTATCAACTTGGGTCCCCAGGTCCCTAATTACTTCTTCTGTACTTAATGGATTACCACCTATGTGGTAATTTGTGGGCACTTTGTTTTGCCAAAGGGGATGACTATACACTTTTTGGCGTTTAGCTTGAGGCCATGGCTCTTGCACCAGTTGTCTGTTTCTATGAGGCCCTTTTGGAGGATGCGTGTGTCGGCTGGAGAGTCGATTATGGCGCCCAGTTTGCAGTCATCTGCGAACTTGGTCAGCCACAGTCCTTCCGTATTGGCCTGTACCTCCGAGAAATATATACCGAACAAGAGAGGTCCCAGGACTGAGCCTTGTGGGATGCCACTTGTAACTGGTTTGGAGTCTGACATGGCTCCAGCAATTCTAACCATGTGGGTTCTGTCCTTGAGCCAGTTTGCAACCCATATAGTGACATAGGGGTTTATATTTAAGCTGGTGAGCTTATCTATAATGCCCGAGTGGGGTATTGTATCGAAGGCTTTTGCGAGGTCCAGGTAGGCTGTGTGGACCACCTTCCCCTCGTCAATGATCTTGGTGACTGTTTCAAAGAAATTGATCAGGTTTAAGAGGCGGGATCTGCCCTTAACAAAGCCGAACTGGGTAGGATCCAGTGTCTGTAGGTCCCCAATATCTTTATTTATGAGGTCCATGATGATCCTTTCCATAGCTTTGCAGACCAAGCTAGTCAGGCTTATGGGGTGATAGTTTACAGGATCCGTTGAGGCACCACCTTTGTGGAGAGGGACCACTGTTGCTGTACGCCACTCTTTGGGTACATATCCTATAGTAAGGCTGAGATTGAACAGTAGTTTTATGTTTGGGTTTAGCTCTTCTTGGAGTTCATGTAGGACACAGCCCAGGACACCGTCTGGTCCCATTGATGCTGAGTTTTTGCTTTGGAGTGGGTGGCTCTCACCTGAGCATCTGAGATGTTAGGGGGGTAGCACTCTGCTGGGATAGATATTTGCCCTTTTGGTGGGGGGGGGGGAAGAAGTTTGCGCTGAACCTGTCAGCAAGGATGTTGGCAATGTATGTGGGTTCGGTGTATTTTTTGTCATTTTGGACTAATTCTGAGCATATCTGGGAATTCCCACCCAGGTTCCTAACATAACTAAAGAAAGCCTTGTGATTATCCTTAGTGTCCTGCGCAATTTTTCTCTCAAAGCAGGCCTTAGACGATTTTATGAGTGCCCGTAGTTTTTTGCTAATACTGATCAGAGATGCCTTCCCTTTTTGGGATTTTGCTCTATCATGTAGTAGCTTCCTCCTTCTATTGTATAGTTTGTTTATGGCTGGGGTCCACCAGACAGGATGTCTGCCTTTGGAGGATTGGGTCTTGGTTTTATTTGGGATTGCATGATCCATGCATTCCTGAAGGTGTTCATAGAATATGTTTATAAAGGATTCTGCGGTCTGGGCTGTATTTTCTACAGGCCCGGGGGCTTTGAAGGATTCCACCTCAGTTTTGAGGAGTGTGAAATTTGCTTTAGTGAAGTTTTTCACTGTGGTTTTCTGGGCAGGGGATGGGGTTGGGATGTGAATATCCAGTGAGATTAGTTTATGGTCTGATCTTACCAGTGAGGGATACACTTCTGGTCTGGAGCATAGAGTCCCCGTGTTGGTGATGATCAGGTCCAGTATGTTTTCCCCTCTTGTGGGAGTGGTAACAAGTTGTTCCATATCATTTGAGTTTATAAATTCTAGGAACCTTTGGGCTATGGTGTTGGAGCTAGAGTAATGCTCCCAGTCTATGTTTGGGTAGTTGAAGTCACCCAATATAATGGTGTTTGGAGAGACCTTCATATTTTCCAGTGTTCTCAGGAAGGCTGAGTGGGGTTCCTGGATTTGGGAGGGTGGTCTGTAGCAGGCTATAAACTGGAAGGCAGTTTTACCCACTGTTAGTTGCACATGGATAGTCTCTGATGCTTCGTGCTGTGCCACCAACCTGGAGGTGTGGGTATCCTTGACGAATATTGATACTCCCCCTCCTTTTGTGGTTCGGTCCAAGTTTTAGGGCCAAAAAGCATGGTATGAGGTATAACCTGGTAGTGTTGGGGTTTCTCGGCAGCCTTGAACCAGGTTTCTGTTACTGTACAGATATCGATGTTCTCCATGCTAAGGAGAGTTTCGAGTGCATGCATCTTGAGGTTTAGACTTCTGGCATTGAGTAGCATTACTCTTAGTTTCTTATCCCTTGTGATACCTATGGAGGTGGGTTTGTCTTTTGAGCCTTGCCTAAAAAAGGCACTATGGGGGTAGCAAGAGCATTTGCCAATATCCAAAAGTCCAGGGGTGACAGGTGCAAGCCGTCCCTAGCGAAGCATCATGGCTTGTCGAGCATGTCATCCCAGGCTGACAGACATTGGATCCCCTTTGAATGACACCAATACTTAAGCCAATTGTTGAAATTGATCATCTTGTCTTCATATTGTGGCATCATTCTTGGTGAGGGTAAGATGCAACTCAAGGTCAGGATCATACCGGCCTGGACTACATGCTCAGAGAGCTCCTCTATGTCTCTTTTCATGTAGTCCAGGGAGGTACGTCTCAGGTCATTCACACCAGCATGGACAATGACTGAGTCATATTTGTACTTGCCTTGGAGTGGCCTGAGTGCTTGTGTTATGTGGCGGATCCTAGTGCCTGACAGGCAGCTCACCGTGACCTTGTTCAGCCTGGTGAGCGGGACGTCAGTGTGCCTGACGATAGAGTCACCTATTGCAAGTGTATCAGGTGTGTTGTTTAGCTTTAAGGGCTGTGACTGTTCGGCACACTGGCTTTGTGAGCTATGTGTTGCACGTGTTTTGTTTTGGGGTAGCGGTTTCTTGGGTGTCTGCTTTGGACGTCTCTGCTGCTTAGGCAGATTTTTATTTAGAGCCTCCGAGTATGTTTTTGTGTGTTTATGTGTTTGGTTTGCTGTCGTGGTAGGTCTATGTGAGACTGACATTGTAGTTTGTGTGGTTTCCTTCTCCTCCTGACTGTTTATGCCAGTACTGAGTTGAGAGAGCTTAGCCTCCAGTTTGGCTATATGGTTGCGTCTCTCACATGTTGGAATTTGTTGGGAGGAGGAGAGGGTTGTCTGCGTACATGAGGCAGTTGTAACATTGCCTCAAGATTCCCAGATTCACCAGCTGGACCAGAGAGGAGATTGACAACTGACCTTTGGACATGCTATTATAGTATTGGGAATTTCTTTATAATTGAAAAAAAAGGGCCAGTGGGGAACAAGGTACTCAAGGGGAGTTTGTGAGGGTGTAGTGCTTTTAATTTTTTAGTGCTGACTTATATAATTGCTTTAGTGAGCAAGTGCCAGGTAACTTAAATGCAATGTGTTACAGGTAACATAAATGCAAAAACGACAAACAGTAACTTTCTTTCAAGTTAAACAAGAAAATAAGTAAAGTAAGCAATGCAGATATCACTAGGGATCCACAGAAGCGCTGAAAAGCTGCATTTTACATGGAATTAGCGTTTCAGGGAAATAACAAGCAAACAAACAACAAGAATACAAACAAAGCTAGATTCAGCAGGCCTGGATCTAGTCTATGCTACAGTAAACAAGGTGTACCAATTTCAGTAAGAAACAGTTCAAATATGCAGACACTATAAGCCTTTAACCAGAAATTCCCAGCTCAGAAGGGCAGAGTCCAGCCTCTCCTCCCACAAGAGTGCAGACCACAAACCTTCTTAATGTAAAATAACTGTCCTGAAGCCCAAGTGCTTAAACTAGAACTAATACACTTTTAGAATAACAGACACTGAGCCCTCAATCAGCAGTTCCCAACTTAGAAGGATGTAAGATACCTGTCCTGCCACCACAGTGCCGGCAACAAACCTTCCTAATGTAAAACAACTGGTCTGAAGCCCAAGTGCTTAATCCAAAAGACTTAGAATGATAGCTACACTTTAATCAAGTTACTACCAAGCAGTAATAAATACAATTGAATACTTTAAAGAATGCCTGGATTAGTGCTCAAGTTATACAAACAAAGCTAGATTCAGCAGGCCTCGATCTAGTCTATGCTACAGCAAACAAGGTGTACCAATTTCAGTAAGAAGCAGTTCAAATATGCAGGCACTATAAGCCTTTAACCAGAAATTCCCAGCTCAGAAGGGCAGAGTCCAGCCTCTCCTCCCACAAGAGTGCAGACCACGAACCCTCTTAATGTAAAATAACTGGCCTGAAGCCCAAGTGCTTAAACCAGAATTAATACACTTTTAGAATAACAAACACTGAGCCCTCAATCAGCAGTTCCCAACTTAGAAGGATGTAAGCTACCTATTCTGCCACTACATTGCAGACCACAAACCTTCTTAATGTAAAACAAATGGTCTGAAGCCCAAGTGCTTAAACTAAAAGGCTTAGAATGAGTTACACCAAGCAGTAATAAATACAATTGAGTACTTTTATGATGACGCAAAAGCAAAATAAAGTAGGAAGAAACACAAATAGAGTAAAAGCAGATAACATTTTTTTTTTTTTTTTGAGTGAGCAAATGAGATGGGCCCAGGTGTTACAGGACAGAAACAAGTGCAAATGCAGGCCTTAAAATCAGAAAGTTGAGAGAGATGGAAGACCGCCCAAACAACCAATAACTACAAATTCTAGGCCAGAACCAGTCCTTATGTGGTAGACAGGTTACCTAATGCTTACCACTCCCACTGATAAGCTAGAAGGCTTCCCTCCAACACAGAAAGGCTTGGGGGGCTCAGAAGCTTACAAACTGTCCTGGATACAACAAATCTGTATCTGGAACACTAATTACAGGAAAGGTAGGAAACAGGCTTACAATTTTTTTTTTTTTCAGAAATTATGCTATTACCCAATCACTTGTACTACAGAAGGTCAGAAGGCCTTGTTAGTCTCAATAATAATGAAGACAATCAGCAGAAAATGGCTGCCAGAAACACAAACAAAACTTCCAGCCTACACAACAGGCCTCTATCAAGATTATGCCACCTGAGCAGAACACAGAAACCTCACTTTAAAAGCATAGAAAGAACACCTACAAAGAGAAAATCCAAGTATCAGTAAGAAAAAGCAATTTACAATTTAGTAATTTAAATAAAAAAAGGAATTATAGTAATGCACACTATTACAGTTCCTAGCTGTAGCCACTAATTGAAAGATTTAAACAGATCAAGGAGCAGACTTGAGAATGCTTTCAATAGACAAAAATGCACAGAAAAGTTCGGATAGAGCACTCACAAACAGAAAATACAACTCTCAGTATGAAAAAGCAGTTTACAGTTAAGTAATGTTAAAACATTTTAAAACAGTACATAAATGCAGTGAAACAATAAAAAAAGCTTTATAACAGTGCAAAAATATAATACATCAACTGTATAGCACAATTATAAGCGTTTCAGAAGTGCAATTCAATGAAATAAGTGTAAGAAATAACTTAGCCTGCTCTTGGAATCCTAAGGAATTTCCACTTATGCAATGCAATCTAGAGCCTGACAATAATGTGTCAGTGTTATGAGTTTCAGTCAAATGAGTTTTCAGTCTTTTGAACTTTCAGTGTTTTGGATTCAGTTCAAATGAATTTCAGTCAAATGAAATTTAGATCATATGAAGTAGACCCAATCAAAAGTAGTTAATGGCTAAAGAAAATGGGATGAACCACTCGTTACTGAGTCTTTACTTCCTTTTCCTATTTAAATGAAAAAAATTGTCGAGGCCTTATCATTATTATCATTATTACTTTTATTGTAGTCCTGGCTTGATGTTTGCCTTTTTTCATTGGCCCTTCATGGGAAAGGGGCTTTTCTTGCCCACTTTCCATATCCCAATCAACAAAAACATAAAATGCTACTTTTATTTTTTGCTGTTGAGAAGGTGTATGGGACTATTGATTCCCCAATGTCTTTGTTTGGGCTGTGTCAGTGGGACTTTCTTGACTGGTCTGATTTTAGATAATTGTCCATCTCAGCCCTCTTCCACCAAAGTGCTGTATGTGCCATCCAAGGCATTGACCAGGAGAAGGCTCTAATAAGTCTGCCGTCCCATACAGCCTTACAGACTGCTGGTCACTAAACATTCTTTCAACTGCATCTCAGGAATTGCCTTGAGATTAGTGCATCTCTTTTGATTCTTGTGAGTGGAGGAGTAAAGAAACATTGATGCCCAGCTTAGTGTAGCTGCAGTGAGACCAACACTACTAGTAGACAGGTAGAAGCTAACAGGTATATTACCACTAATTTATCATTTTTGGCAAACTGAATTGTGTTTTTTTAGTATGCACTGCTAGAATAGCCACCATCTTAACTATCTTAAACTAGCTTCAGAGTTTCATCCTGAATGCTTCATCCACAATTCTGCAACGTCTGTTGTACCAGTTTCCATCCATCCATTGCATCCTTCACTCCCTGGCAGCATGGTTCAGCATTCTAGTCTCATGGCTTCTATGGCAAGGCTGATTGCAGTAGATATTCTAAGTCAGTGTGTTTGCAGATCTATATTAACTGACAGTTTAGTGCTTCAACCAATTGTAAATATGACCTGCCAGTAATGTTAACATTTAAGAAACATAGAGACAGACCTTTGACATCAGCCCACTAACTTTAAGCATCATACATCCTTAACACCAATTAGTCATAACAAACTACAAAGCCTATCACTTATCCTGAGACTGTAAAGAAGCAATTTGCCCAAGACTCCTAGAACACACACAAAAGATGTCTGCCTTCAGCACACCAGACAACAGGTATTCCTTTTCCGGTCCCATAAGTACTGCAACTTCACACAAATTACCCAAGGATCATCAAGAAAGAAGGCTTAACCCCTAAGTACTAGTGAGTCTTTTTCTTAGATATAGGTGACTCTATTATTAGGCATACAGACTCCATACTCACCAGACAGGACAAGTATATGGTGACTGCAAACTGTTTGTCCTATGCCAGGATCCGTGATGTTAGAAGAGTCATAAGATCCTTTAATCCAGACAAGTATGACTAGAAACTAGTGGAGGCCCATGTGAGAGTGAGTGACCTGAGGCACTGCATCTCGAAGGACATTCAGACACATATGATGGATCTTTCAAGGCTACTGCACTCTTCCCTTATTAGGCTCATCACTGAGTGCAGTGCATTGGTATGTACAAATTCAAGCTTATTTCTCAAATGGTAAGGCTCCAACAGTTGTTAACAAAAAAAAAAAAATAAGGCCTTAAATCCTTCAGTTATCAGAATGGATTAGAAGATCTCCCCTTATACTCAGTAGTATATTGGATGCAACGAGGTGACCTGTGTCTCAGTGTTTGAGCCATAAAAGACACAGTTTTATTTGACCTCTTATTTCATCACAGACAATGTGGGTCTACAAACTTTTGTACTATGGGCCTACGTTTACAACCACAAATAAACAAGACTTTTGGGAGTGATGGGCTCCTAACTCAACATATATTCTGAGCATATATGATAAGCTTCTATTACAAGTTGAGCAAAATACTGCTTTGTCTGCCTTTAACAACAGTCTTAATGATTGAATGGGTTGACATAATTTTACAACAGGGTTATTATGTATTGCCCTGCATAATTTGGGAGATGAGTACTGTTAAGTGCTTGTAAAGGGTGGCAAAGTATGCCTGCATCATCATCTTCTTTCGACTGTTCCCGTTAGGGGTCGCCACAGCAGATCATCTGTTTCCATTTCTTTCTGTCCTCTGCATCATGCTCTTTCACCCCAACCGCCTGAATGCCCTCTCGCACCACATCCATAAACCTCATCTTAGGCCTTCCTCTTTTCCTCTTACCTGGCAGCTCCATCCTTAGCATCCTTTTCCCAATATACCCAGCATCCCTCCTCAGCACATGTCCAAACCAATGCAATCTCACCTCTCTTGCTTTATCTCCAAACTGTCCAACCTGAGCTGACCCTCTAATATACTGATTCCTAATCCTGTCCATCCTAGTCACACCCAGTGCAAATCTTAACATCTTTAACTCTGCCACATCCAGCTCTGACTCCTGCCTTTTCGACAATGCTACCGTCTCCAACCCATATAACATAGCTGGTCTCACTACCCTCTTGCAGACCTTCCCTTTCACTCTTATTGGTACCCATCTGTCACAAATCACTCCTGACACTCTTCACCACCCATTGCACCCTGCCTGTACTCTCTTCTTCACCTCTCTTCCACACTCACCATTACTCTGAACTGTTGATCCCAAGTACTTAAATTCATCCACCTTTACCAACTCTACTCCCTGCATCATCACCATTCCTCTACCCTCCCTCTCATTTACACATATATATTCTGTTTTAGCCCTGCTGACCTTCATTCCTCTTCTCTCTAAAGCATATCTCCAACTCTCCAGAGTCTCCTCAACCTGGTCCCTACTCTCACTACATATCACAATGTCATCTGCAAACATCATAGTCCACTGGGCCTCCTGTCTAATCTCATCTGTCAACCTGTCCATCACCACTGCAAATAAGAAAGGGCTCAGAGCTGATCCTTGATGTAATCCCACCTCCACCTTAAATTTATCTGTCACTCCCAGTAAAGTCCTCACCAATGTCACACTACCCTTGTACATATCCTGTACCACTCTTACATACTTCTCTGCCACTCCCGACTTCCTCATACAATACCACAACTCCTCTCTAGGTACCCTGCCATATGCTTTCTCTAAGTCCACAAAGACACAATGCAACACCTTCTGACCTTCCTGTATTTCTCCAACAACACTCTCAGAGCAAATATTGCATCTGTAGTGCTCTTTCCTGGCATGAAACCATACTGCTGATCACTAATCATCACCTCCCTTCTTAACCTAGCTTCCACTACTCTTTCCCATACCTTCAAGCTGTGACTGATCAATTTTATCCCTCTGTAGTTACTGCAGCACTGCACATCACCCTTATTCTTAAAGATAGGTACCAAAACACTTTTTCTCCACTCCTCAGGCATCCTCTGACTTTCCAAAATTTCATTTAACAATCTAGTTAAAAATTCCACTGCCATTTCTCCTAAGCACCTCCATGCTTCCACTGGTATGTCATCTGGGCCAACAGCCTTTCCATTCTTCATCCTCTTCATAGCTGTCCTTACTTCCTCCTTGCTAATCTGCTTCACTTTCTGATTCACTATCCCCACATCATCCAACCTTCTCTCTCTCTCTCTCTCTCTCTCTCATTCTCTTCATTCATCAGCCCTTCAAAGTACTCTTTCCATCTACTCAACACACTCTCCTCACTTGTGAGTACGTTTCCCTCACTGTTCTTTATCACCCTTACCTGCTGCACATCTTTCCCAGCTCTGTCCCTCTGTCTAGCCAATCGGTACAGGTCCTTTTCTCCCTCTTTAGTGTCCAATCTCTCATACAACTCTCTATATGCCTTATCCTTAGCCTTCGCCACCTCTCTCTGCATTGCGCCTCATCTCCTTATACTCATGTCTACTTTCTTCATCTCTTTGACAATCCCACTTCTTCTTCGCCAGCCTCTTCCTCTGTATACTCTCCTGTACTTCCTCATTCCACCACCATGTCTCCTTGTCCTCCTTCCTCTGTCCAGATGTCACACCAAGCACCTTCCTAGCAGTCTCCCTTACTAGCTCTGCTGTAGTTACCCAGCTATTTGGTAAAAGGTGTATATTGCTGGACCTCTTATCTTCTTGCCTTGTATTGTTCCTATGCAGCATGTTGTGCAGATGGAAGAAAGTTGAGGACAATCCCTTATTCCAAAACAACCTCCAAGATCCTGGGTTCCCAATGCTTTTACTTTGCTGGTGGGTAAAGAATGTTTTAATGTTCTTAGGTTAGAGCAAACATTTCAGAACTCTCAATAACTGTGTCTTATGTACGACATCTGAGGAGCACTGTTGGCCAGTATACTGTGATATGACATCTGCATATACTGACTGAACAATATTTAATGCTGAGTGACATTCATACTATTCATTTATGGGTTGACTTTAACAGACATTCAGTAAAACCTAATAAAATTGTCCACATGATCTTCAGCAGCAAAAAGAAGCTGAAGCTTTCTGATATTTTTAGCTACAAGATAAAGTTGAGACCATATCTTTCAACTGTTTAGATTTTTGGAAAAGGTCCAAATTTTTGCCTCATATTTTTGTTTTGTTCCTCATAAAATTTGTGGTTTTCTGGCAAATCAGCGAGGATTGAATTGACTTAATAATGACAGACATTTACGTTTCAGAATTCATATCCTTCAGAAAAATCATGGTAACACAAATCCTTTTATTTTAGAAACTTTCTAAGTTTGTAAGAGCAACATTTAAAATTTGTCCCTATTTTGGGCCTTTGTACCCCCATTATTTATTTATTTGTTTTATTATCTATTTATTTTTGCTTTGTCCTAATTTCTTGTGCCAAGAGTTTGGGAGTTATATGGTTGGAACCCTGTTAAAATGGGTAAATAATATAAATACTTAGGGATCTGCTTAGACCCAACTGGGTCCTTCAGGAAACATACCCATTTTATACTGACTTATCCAAATTAAAGGTATGGTATAGGTATCTGGCATGCTAACCTCTGAATCTAAAATTGCCATACATTCATTTCTCTTGAACTTGCATTACTCAAAACTTCTGTTAGTTCATACAAAAGACCAATATTATACAAATATATTACAAACATAATCTGATTTTCAACAGTTGAACATCATTTCCTTTCCTATCTGCTAATGTCAGTAAGTATACATGTCACTTTATTATTATCAGCTCTAAGATTCAGGCCTTTGTATAACCACTAATGTTCCCCTACAGATGCACAGAGTAGTTATTATGGTGCAAAGGAACTTTACTAATGGGAATCATCATCTTGATGACATTAAATCAGTAAGACTCCCACACGAGCTGCTGCAGGAGTTCTTGTTTCTCCTGTAAAACAGATACTTTTTAAATAGGTGTCAGTCACACTTGAGAGGGGTGCTTTACTTTCTGACATTGATTTTCCATGTTGAGTTCAATAGGTCATGGATCAGCTTCTAAAAGTGGATAACTTCTGTAGATCCTTAATTATTTGGGAGGTAAAAGAAATCCTGAATGGATTTTCTAAAGCTATTCAAGCTCAATGATGTGATAGTAGACAGTGCATCATTCTTGATTCTCTGATTTTCTGTTTTATGTATCCTTTACTTCTACCTCAGAACTTCCAATGCTGTAAACCTCATCCATTTTCTTGATCGTACTGAATGGAGACAGGACTAAGTTACGTATGATGACCTTATGCAGAATAGTGTAGTAGGTTATGTTTGTCACAGAGGTGAAGCATGACACTGCAGGAACAAAAGCAGCATATTTCTGTGTCCCAAGGCAATGAGTGCTCAAGCCAGCTGTATGTGAGTCAGTGGGCTGGCAAGGTAGGGGACCTGCTGACAAGGAGGATTGTAAGACATGAAACCTGTGAGGAGGTAGTAAGTGCAAGTGGCCATGTTGCTAGCACAGCTCATTCAAGTACTAATGGTATAAGGTTGCATCCAGCCTTGGGGACTGGTATTAATGGAGATAAATGGAAAACAAAGCCTAAATGAGGGTCTCACTGTAAATATAATCTAAAAGATGCAAGAAAGTAAAATGAGATTATGCCTATTTTTAAATACAATTCCGAAAGAGGGTGAGGATACCAAATTTTAAATAGAGTTATGTAAAGTTCATCTGAGTAATACCGATACTGTAATGATAAAGCCAGCAGAGTGTTGCAGCAGTTGTAATAGCACACATCTGTTTCTGGAAACAAACATATATTCTAATAAAGGAATGATGTAGTCATTTGATTCAAGGTGGGTTGTCATCAGTTGCACTTTTATAATCCATTGTTGGCTACCTGCATCAATAATCTGCATCTTCTCCTTCATTCAGAATAGTATAGACATTAAAGCACCAGCAGTTACCCCTGATCAGCTCTTTATTACCCCTCTTTATCACTGTAATGATTTGATTCATAAATTGTTAGGCACTGCATACTTTTCACTGAGTCTACTTCAGATGATCGAAGTTTCAAAACTTCGAACATCATATGGCCGAGGACCATATGATGGAAGTTTTGAAAATTCAAACTTTCTGAATGGAGATCACTGTCCAGAGTGGAAGGAGAAATTTTTCATTTTCTTAGCTGTAGTGTGATCTCAGAGAGGGTATCTTTAATTAGTAGGGAGTGTGGGAGGTGCAGGGGGCTTTCCTCCCTGCAAAATCATGAAAGAAAACTTTTTTATTATTTATTTATTTATTTATTTATTCGATGTTCAAAGTTTCAAAATTTCAATCATATGGTCCTTGGCCATATGATGTTCAAAGTTTTGAAATTTCGATCATCTGAAGTAGATCCTTTTCACTTATGTAGTGAGTTGGTCCTAAAATAGGATAAAACATTTCTGAGCTTAACAAGCTTAACATGTAAACATTGAGAAATTGTTTTACTAATCTATGAAAACATGATTGGATTTCAAATCTTGGGCTTACATTTACAGCTGAAACTCTCTCTGTGTAACTATACATTATTCAGGGATTATGCTAATTTCTCAAGCCACCCAGCAATGTGAACCTTTGCTCTAGATGATTGTCACTGTTGGAGTGACACCCAAATCCCATTTTGGATATGCAAAAATGGGAAAAAAGGGGTTATGGGTGGATGCTCATTTCTCCATAGAATACATTTTTGTGGAAATAATTATGTATACTGCAAGACCACAGAACATGATATTTCCTCCTAAAGGCTTTTTTCATTTAATAATAATATAGACATGTTGGGTTTCCATTTATAGTGTTATAATCTGGGTATGAAGAAGGTACCCTTGCAAGAATCATTGGCTCAAAATATTTTGTCTCTTATCTATTTAATCCTGTTATTTTATCCTGCAGTATATCCAAACAAGACAATTAAATGTTCCTTTTTAGAATGTATTAGTCATGCCTTTCAGTCAGTCAAGAAATTAAGTGCATGAACAAAGCCATTTCTGTGATGTTTATTTCATAACCAAATGTCAGCATGTCTTAATGCTAGACAGATACAATTAAACGCAACATGTTTTCTTTTTTTTCTTTTTTTCTTCTACCAGACTGAACTTGAATGCCTCTCTTTGAAACCAAAGGCATTTTTCTTTCACCTCAGTATATTTTGCATTTATTTTGAATTAAAATAAATGCTTGCATTTTTGTCCACTGCACTAGACATGTAATTTTTCCATCGCACTTAAATTGAATAATGTATATCAGTATCTACCTCTGACATTTTGCTGATGAAACATAAGCATTTAGTCCTACACAACTGGGCTGGGTCTGAAAAAGGATAATTTGGCATCAGTGGCCTACTGCAGTTAATAAATTTGAATAAAAAAGTAAGGAAGTAAATATATAGGGCTATTTATCTTAATTATTCATAATTCAAAAGTGCAATTAAGAGTACATGTTTAGGATTCACACAGAGTTTCTGTGAGCAGTAAATTCTACCATGCCCAGCCAACCACTCAAGGTACCTCCTTCAGTTTCAGAGACAGGACAACCAGCAATGATTTTGCATGATCATAAAAATCACTACAGTGGGTTGTACCGACAGCTGTGTCCAAGCAAATACACTGCAGAAGAGCATTTACACATTTATAAAAAACAAAATTAACATGGCCAAAGATGGTGGTCACACATTCAAGTAAATGGGAGTGAATTCATTGCAGTAAAGCTTAGGAAAGTTCAGGGTAAGGGTAGTGTGTGGATGCATGCCAGTGTGTGTGCACGTTTGCAGGAGTGTTAATAAAGTGGGGTGCCTGTATGTGTGTGTATGTTGGTGTGTCTGCCTGGGTGGATACAGTAGGGGGTTTAGACAGAAAATTCAGAGTATAGGGGGTACATGAGTGCTTGAATGGAAGGGTGGAGTACATGTGTCTGTGAGTTCATTTAAGTGAAGGTGGGGGAATTGTCATGTTGGGTGAATGTCTTTGTGTGTGTGTGTGTGTGTGTGTGTGTGTGTGTGTGTGTGTGTGTGTGTGTGTGTGTGTGTGTGCGCACATGGGGGTATATGCATGTGTATGTGTGCATGAATTTCTGCATATGTGCAAGGAGAGTTAATGAGTGTGGGTTCCTGTGGCAATACAATGCATGGGCCACCTGTGATAATTACCAACAAAAAGTGCTGTTTAGCAACTGTGCTAATTACAAGTGATTCAGAGACATGCAGATTAGCCAAGTTATGAGGCCTTCCTCAATGCAGATAAACATGTCTCTGAACTGCATTTCTCTTTGACTGCATAAACTTGATCTACCTGCAGAAGGCAGTTTACAGAGCTATATCTCATGTCTTTTACTCTAAGAATATGTTCAGTAAGTGAAATGCATGCTTTTTATTTTGGAGTGTACAATTTATTTTCTGCTCATGTACTATGCAGGAAAAGGCCTTCCTCCTCCTGTTGCACGACAAAACACATTCAATCATGTATGCATGCCTCACAATAGGATAACGTTGACAAAATTAAAATTAAGACTTTAATCTGCAATGTTTCAAGCAGTACAGGCTGAGCAAGGAAATAGGTAAGAACATCAAGCAAATTCTTAAAAATACAAAGAAACATAAGATAATAAAACTGTACTTTCTCCGGTGCCATTATTTTGAATGCAGCATGTCCATAAAAGGTTAATAAATATGAGGGAGATCTTAATATTATTTTATCTTAGTGGACCGTTAAAGACCGTGCTTTTTTACTTGAGTCAATAAAGAGGGCAGTTTTACTTGTCCTTCATTTTGTCCAATTTTTTTGGATTCCTTGTGTTATTCTGGACTAGTTCCTCATTTTTGTTGGTTATAGATCTTAATATTGTTACTATTCTTATTGTCAAGCTTTTGATTAATTTTCATTAATGTTTTCATCCTTAGCATTTTCAATATGAACCGCAATTTTAAGACTGCCCTAAAGCTTTATAAAATAAAAAACTTGCCAAAGTATTATAGAACAAAATGGTTAATAATACATTCAAAATGTTTTGTCGAATAGTTTCATAGGGTATGTTTAGGGAGAGCTAAGATAGAAAGTTTTCTAGAATAGGGATGTTGTTGCCTGAGGGCATATAGAGGGATATGATGGCAAATTTTTTTATGGGCGTTAATGTGGCAGTTAACAATTGGTATTTCTGCAGGGTCGGAAGTAGGTAGAAAGTAGAGAGATATTAAGTTCCTCAGAGTAGAGGATGGCAGCACCACCAGCCCTTTTGTTTGTTCTGTCTGCCCGATAGATATTGCAGCCTGGGGGTAAGATATTGACGTTAGTTATGTGAAGCTTTAACAAGGTTTCTGAGAGGGTTAAGGTATGGGGGGAGATATGGTGGATCCAAGAGTGAAGTTCTGTGGTTTTGTTTACCATACTTTGTATGTTCAGAGAGAAAACTGTTAGGGATTTAGGGGGGGGGTATGAATTGGGGGAAAAAGGTGTGGGGGTGAGGAGCTGGGAGAATGTAGGCTAGGAGTAAAGGTGGTTAGGCCAGGGTTAGGATGGATATCTCCATCCAAGAGCAGGGTGTCACAGAAAGAGAATAAGAGAGAGATCATGTCTGCAATAGGGGAAGTATGAGATGTAGTGCAGTTGGAAAGAGATATGTTTGGGAGAGCTTTGATTGTAAGGAAGTTAGAGGGTAGTATAGCAAACAGGTTGGGAGAGATTAGTAGTG
>NC_056744.1:1733652599-1733750099 GCF_019279795.1 Protopterus annectens
ATGACCACACTTTTGCTATTTGTCTGATTTTTGTGTATTCATTCATTTATCCATTAATTCATTCCAAGCATATAAGTGAGCTTGCCAGACACACTTGTTTTACACACACTCATGCACGCACACACACACCCAGTCACATATGGGTCCCGTTCAGAAGATCAAGTTATCAGAAAGTCAAATTTCATATGATTGAGACCATATGATTGATTTTCTGAAATATTAAAGCTTTAGTATGGAAATCGCGGTACAGTGTTGATCAGGGAATTTACCCTTTTCCCTACAGTAGTGCAATCTCTGAGTTGGTATATATAATATACAGGGAATGTGGGAGGTGTGGTGGTGCAGGGGGCATGTCTCCCTGCAAAAATGTAGATTTTTGTTTTGTATTGCTCAACTTTTCAGAAAGTCAGTCACATTGTCTCTACCATAAGAAGTCCGGCTTTCTAAAGAGTCAATCTTCTGAAATTGGTTTATGTATATATATATATATATATATATATATATATATATATATATATATACACACATACATACACAAATACACATATATATGTACATTATATTGTTGAAAATAAATGGAAGTCCCTAATGCCATCCTGTTTTTTTGACATGCTTTGATTGACAAATGTTCAAGATCCACAATCCCTGGAGTTGGAGTATATGCCCTTTCCCCAGGGATTGTGAGATCTTGGAGCTAGAATAAATAATAAGTACTGTATTGTATCTGTGTGTGTGTAAGTTTGATCTATAAGAGTGGTGCAGGTGGGCTAGCCACCCCTTTAAAAAATGCAAGTTTTTAACTTTGCTTGCTGCAAAGTCGATGCATAGAACATGCACAAAAGTGTGTCACTGTTAATTTGTCAATGTCAGCACCATCAACATTTGGTACAGGTGATCTGATTAACGAAATCTATATCTATGTACCTGTCTGACTGTCTCTCTTCCTGTCTATCTTTTTACTAAAATATAAAAAGCAATGGTGCCAACAAAGGAAACTGAAATCTTGGCAATGGCTTTTACATCAAATAAACTGACTTTCTAAAATGAGTCTGAAAAATATTTAGGCTACTTGTGTATTTCACAGTACCATCAGTGCAATCTGTCAATGTTCAAAAATCCCCCCTAAATAAAGGCAAGCTGTCACGTTCAAGTAAGAAACCAGCAATTCTCTTCTGTTTCAGCAAAAGACAGGAATTACACCTGCAGCATACATGTGGTTTCATGCCAAACTCTTTCCTTCTTCATCTCCACTGGATTCCCTTTTAGGAAGCGATCTAGGCCACACCACAATTGCTTCTTGAATGTTCCTTGATGACTTTAAATACACTACCCAGAATTCTCATTGCAGAAAACCGTCCCCTTTCCTAAGAGGCCAACTTCTTTGAATTCATATGGTTAGACCCTATATTTTATGTATCACAGATTTGTTAATTAATTGTGCTTAGTGGCTAATAAAGCCATGCTACTATGCTGACTCTACCACTTACTTAAAGCAACATCTATCATTGAGGAACCATTTTGGCAGAACCCACCAAAGCTATGTTACATCAAATTTGTCAGCTTGAAATATTTGGTTTCATGCCATATAGATGGCCTGTGAGCCTAAATAAGGCTATCTGCATTATGGTAGGTCAAACACAGTCTGTATTTCACTGTACACTTGCAGGGATGTGAAAACAGTGGCCATCTACATAGTTTTATATTTCTGTCCCCAGTGCTAGTACTAGGCCTGTGACAAGTGCAAATTGTCTTCCATCAAAATAATATTTTAGGAAGAATAATATCTGATTAGTTGCTAAGAATTCCCTCTTAATAATGTTTGGCTTCACTTAATTTTCTGCTCAATAAACATATGGGGCACTCCTCTTCATTGAATGCCTTTGATAACTGCACCCCTCAGCCTACTTCTGATACATCTGCATAAACTGTAAAAAGCTCAACGAAATTTCAAGAAGCTAACACAGGCCGTTAAGAGAATATTCTTCTTAACTGGTTAACACTGTGATCTGCTATTGATATTCATTTAAACTTAAGCAGAATTTTCCCTTTTACTATATATATATATGTAAGAATGCAAACTATTGAGGAAATGGGATTTCCAGATTTCCAGTAGTATCTGGCTAATTGCAAAATGTCCTTATTTGACTCTTGGTGCAAAGAACAGACCACTTTTCGATAGCTTCAGTTTTTTTATTCCTGGAATCTTGCTTCCCATATACCAACAATATCTTGCAAATATGTTACCTGTCTTACCTTACTTGATCTGGGAGGAATTGGCAGATACCTCAGCTGGTTTCCAAGAACAGAGTACCGGCTAAACCTTAGTCAAATGCGAGTCACAGCCTTACGACTGTACTGTCATATCATTAACAGTCTTATTTACTTTGTCCCCCTATAAAATTATACATACCAACTCTACAATACCAGAACTGTGCAGAAAAGTGCAACACTCAGTCACTAATGAAGGAGGCTCATGGAGATGTCCCCTTTGTGTTCTTGTCCACTAAACAGATCGCACTTAGTACTACTCCTGGATCAGGCATTGAGTAACTGTCAGAAGTTGAAGTGATGTACAGCTTCCTAACATCTCTAACAAAATTAGTTTCTCTTTCAGGTTTTGGACTAACACTGTGGGGTTGTTTTGTTAGGCTTTGAGTTATCCGAAACCCCGATCTTAAGCATCTTCTGTTCCTCACCTTGCACAGATATTTTTATACCCTTCAATTATTCTCTAAGGTTTAGCTATACAGGTTACCCTGCAACAGTCTTGATATGCTGCTGAAAAGGGTATATTTTGACATGTGGTTTTGAAAACATGTCCTTATGTCTAAAGAGGAACTCTTATTTCTTGTTTATGTGGTTTAGACAGTATGCCATCTACCTGATCTTGTAGGAAATTAGGTCAACTTTCTTTCTTTCTTTGCAAGATATTTTGGCTTTCTCAGTTGACTGAGATTCCTTCCGTGGTTTCAGTACATTAACAGGATATGACTTTTCAGCTTTTCTCTTACCATTTTTTAACTATACAGTCTATATTATTTCATTTTCCTTCTATTATAAATGGCCCTGTCATTTATCCAAACATCTTTCCTTGGAAGGGACTAAAACTAACACTTTCCCTCTAGCTTTGAATTCCTTGGTCTTTGCATTCCTATTATATGTTCATTGTTTGATGGCATGGGATCTTTCCATGTGGTGTATCACAATGGGCATAGCCACTCTAAGCCTACTCAGTAAGTAGATATAGTTTTCTATGAGACATTTAAATGCAATTCTTTCTTCTTTCAAAGTTTCTCAAGCAGTATCCATCAGTCCATAAAGGTGTTTGCAATAAATTAGTAACACAAAAGAACTGCACCCTAAGTCTTTCAGTACTTCTCTAATGTCAAAGAAGAGAGAGTAATAAATGGACCCATTTTTTTTACCATCTTAATGAAATACTTTTCTCAGCATTACTTTCACCATTTGGTTAAAATGCTCTGCCTAACCAAACCATTTAGGGATAGCACACTATTTTTTTAAATGCTTGGTCCTTGGGGTATTCTCACAGCTGATGCATTACTTTTTACATACATAGCCCCCCTTTTGGGGGGTATTTCCTTATACAAGGCCATGTCCAACCCAGAATTGATGGACATACTCCACCTAAAGAAAACCATATCCCCTCAAGCCACACGCTCCAGGGATCTAAACCTCACCACAACAATAAATAGGATGTGCTGCAGGGATAGATTCCTGTCCCAGAGAATTCCCATGCTCTGGAACAAGATTCCAATCTACATTAGGCAGAGCTCCTCGCTAACCCTCTTCAAGAGAAACCTTGACGAGTGGATGGGAAACAGAAAGTTTAACCCAGGAATCACTTCAATGGCTCTGCTGAACAGAGGGGGCAGCGAAAGCCAACACATTCTGGCTAGGCTTATAAATGCCTTCGGGCAGATAGCCTAGTACCTACCTATGAATCTATGAACCTATGTATCCCCACTCTGGAAAAATTACCCTAAAATATAGATTTAGTATTAATCATAAGTAGATGATAACCTCAAGAATATTTGTTGGTATACTCCAGAATAACCAAAATGGAGTAAGACTATTGATGGACTTATGTGAAGAACCAAGAATATCCATAACTATTCATTCAAGTAGAATATCAGTAGTAGTCATGAAAACGAATGTGTTTTTGAGGATTAAATGAGGACTGTCTTCTGGCATTCTGATCTTTGAATGCAGCAAGCTGCAATGTCTTTTGTTATTTCTGGTCAGTAAAACATTGCTATGAACAAGACTTTAATCTTTTCCATTCCCAGTTGCCCCTTTATTACATGGCTATTTGTTGTCTTAAATTGAGTTCTGAAAGGGTTTGGTATCAATAGTTATTGTAATAGTTTCTTCCTGGCTTTACTTTGTACAAAAACATTTTTCTTTTTTGATGTATGGATGTTAAGTGGGAAAATATTGATTGGTTTCTGATTCTAAAACTTTAGTTATGTTTTTCCCTGCTCTTTTAAAGTATTGTCTTTACACTGTGACTTTTTAAAATTTATCTCATTTTATAGGTTTGTAGGTAAATACTAGGCTAACTGCCCTTCTGGGACATTTTAAACCTAGACAATTTCCCTTTTTGAGTTTGAAATAACCTATCCCATTTGGCTATATATTGGCCTTACCCATCCTATGGTCAATAATTATATATTACCCCCCAAATGAAAATAACTGTGATCATACCATAAATAATTTGAGGGGACCCATATATGGAATAAAGCATTTAGAAGTTGTCTCTTGTCCATTAGTAGTACAAGGAGCAGTTCTGGGATAAACTTTTTATTTCTTATCTATAGATGTAAGTTGCACTTGAAAATGGACAGGGATGACTTTCTTTTATGTGGATGAGGTGTCTGTTCCATAACAGTACTTGTCCCTCCAAACCATTTTGTTGATGTTGCAGAAGAGGTTTAGGTCCCTAGACCAAGTATTTCTGATGCAGTTTGACTTTCTGATGTGAAGTAAATCCATCAGTAATGGATTGGAGGATGCTTTTTATACCAGATACAGGTCACCTCTTAGCACTTTGTCGGATACTGAATACAGTGTTAGGGCCTTGGATCAATCCATGTAAGACAGGTTGTTTAGGTCTTGTACCCTTTTAGTAAAGCATCTCTGTTTTCCTGAAGGTTGGTCAACTCTGGCCAGCTCAGTCTCTGCCATTTATGAGGTAGAAGACAATTTTACCTCTCCAACCAATAAAGTCACTGAAGTTTTGGTGTCTTAGTCTTCACCAAAAAAGCATCTGATGAAAGGAAATTATTAAGCTACAGTTTATCTGTCTCAATTTAAATGGATACCACCCGCTACATTTATTTTCTTTCTATAGTTTGCTTTCCTATGTGTCTTCCAGTTTACTTTTTTTCCTTATGTACTGATAATTATTGTCGAGAGTTTGCCTTTACTTGAGTTTTCTATTTTATAGTGATGTCAGTGGGTTTAGAACTCTGACCAGACTCTCTTTCTTTCTTTTTAGCTACAGCATTGAATCTCTCTCTCTCTCTCTCTCTGTCTATCTTACTGTTAAATTTCTCCTTCTCAGCACTTATCTATTCCTTTGAATTCTCCATTTTGGGAGTTTCTGTTTTAACTTTAAAGAAAGTTACAGTCAAGTCTGTTGGAATGTACTGTTTCAGAGAGGAATTCTTTCTCTTTGTTTACTCCAATTATTTATATGCCCTGCTTTATAATACCTTCAGGGTGAAACATGATGCCCTGTAATGTTTTTCATCCAAATGCCATCCTGCAGCACCTTAGTAATGTATGCTTACCCTTGCTTGAACCCGCCCCCTGCTCCCAAATCTAATCCTACACCTTACCTTAAAAAACCCGTCCAGTAATACTGCCACCATACAAGACAAACATAAACACACAAACATGCACCGATACACACACTACTGACTCCATATGTTTACCTAATCTTATCCTAATCTTAACCCATACACACTTGCACACACACAAGCACTGAAGCTGTAACCTTAGCTTAGCCTGATCCAAACCCAAAGACAAACACTAGCACCACTTCCAAAATCCTGCTTACCCGTTGAGTGTTTGGCAATGTGAACATTTGACAGTCTGTACAATCCTCTACATTTGTACAACAAATGTACATTCGTTAAAATGCAATCGAACCATATAGATAGCTAGATATAACTATAACATATATATATATATATATATATATATATATATATATATATATATATATATATATATATATCTATATATGGGTTCCATACACTAGATCGAATTTTCACTAATTCAAAATAGTGCATAGAATGCTCACTGCAGCAAAAGTGCACTTAATTGAAAGTGCACTTATGCGAAGTTCAGTACAACACCCATTCATGTATGTTTTTTCTCCAGGGTCGCACAAGACCAGGAAAAGGGCACATTCCCATACCCTGATGTTCTGCAATCTCACAGATGAAGCAGCTGAAAGATTGAAAAAGAACATTCACTCATCTGAATGTTCACTCTTGCAAACTGCACATTGTGTGTGTGTGTGTGTGTGTGTGTGTGTGTGTGTGTGTGTGTGTGTGTGTGTGTGTGTGTGTGTGTGTGTGAGAGAGAGAGTCATTTATATATTAGCACAAGTCATAATTATTTACAAAAATTACTTTTCAATAGTCAAATAGCAGGTGTACCTATGAAATTATTAGTATTTTATACTGTATGCAAGAAATAAAGATGGCATTGGATTATTAAGGGTTTAATATGAAAAAGGATTGATAAAGCCTACACATGATTTGTAAAGAGCAGTGTGGCAGTGATATGGAAGCATTATGCTAGAGAACACCAGCATTTCAGATGGTGTACAGTAAATATGCACATGAGCAGCTGAGGCCAAGTAACATAGGAACACAATTCAGTGACATCTTTACTGTGTAATATAGCATACATCTGAGTCTGTGTTACATTGCAGTTACCTCTTTGCAACACTGCACTGAAGGCAGTGTGCTTCCACTGCATCATGGCTACAGAACCAGAGAGAGCTTCTTTAAAGAAATCATATGTATATCCCATTATGAGCATAAACTGCTGCAACAAAATGGGTCCGTTTTCTTGACTGCAAAAAAATGTGATTCAGTGCAAATTAGTCACAATGAGGAAATACCTCAGTACTGGCTAATTTGCATGTCTTTGAATTACACAGTATTACTGCTAGTGCTAATCAACAACATAGGTTCATAGATTAGTACTAAGCTAACTGCCCTTGTGAGCCATTTTAAGCCTAGCCCAATTGTTGTCAGACTCAAGACTCAAACCCTGCTGTGTTTGTTTGAAAAGGCACACCTAACCATTATACCCCCCCTCCCCTCCCCCCTCCCAACATACTGCAGTAACCACCACTGGTAGCCCTTATATTGCACTGGTACAGGCATCTCTCATTCACTACTCTCCCAGACACACACACACACACACACACACACACACACACACACACACACACACACACACACACACACACACTCTTCTTAACTGTCTCCAGTTTTACTGAATGTCCTTAATTTTGCTTCTTGCATCTGCCCTGTCCCTTGTAATTTATTGATTATTACAGTTATTCAGTAATACTGAATACATTAGAGTTTATATCTTTACTGTTCAAAATGTGTTTTGGGAAGGAAAACCTGATGTGCTATTAACTTTGTATGTGACTAGAACAATATTTTTACTGGTGTTTCAATTCCTCCATACTCCTTATTGTTTCAAAATGCTTTATGCTCCAAAGGTTTGTTACTCTGTTAACTTTATACATGACTTAGTGTGGTATTCAGGATCTGATAGTTTGTGTCTGTGCAGTGGTTATTTGTGGTAAGCACATCTATGCATATTTGCAAATACACAACAAGCTGTGTGTAAGCACAGGGTATTAGTGCTGAATAAGGAAAAGCAAAAGCATTTTGAAAAACCCAGCCAGTTAGGACAAAAATGTAAAGTATCTAAAGTGTTAAGTACATGCAGAGTATCATGGAAAATCTGTAGATTTCTTATTACTTTGTATGCATTTGGGTATTGGGAATGAACGTGTCTCTGCCTAGTCATACTTAAAAGACTTAGAGCAAGCAACAGACTGCACAGCTTTTATTATTAATATTTAAAAAATGAAGGGTGTCTTTTAGAGGAGTAGCCTTACTTGGACACCTTGATAGTTTCATTAAAGATTGCAAAAGAGGTGAGATAGATTGAAAAAGGGGAAACTCACATTCCTTAGAGCCTCAAATGTTTCCACTGCTAGATGGTGGTGCAGTGCAGGACCCCAATGTTGAATACTTAGGGACCTGTGGTGGTTGGCAGTGTATCTTCAATATGCTGAAGTGAGGCTTCAACTGCCATACTTTGACTGTTTGTTGCCTGCTCCAGCATATCCTCAACCAAGTCCCAGTGAAGCCTGTCAAGTTGCCATGTGTCAGGGTGTCTGCAGGACCAGTTATACTGCCCCAGCCCTTCAAGAATATCTCCAGACTGGCAGAGGGTGACTACTCCTTATCTTGGGGCGCAAATTCCTAGCCTACTGAGGATTTCAAACTGTAAAAAACATGAACATAAATGGCAGGGAATGAAAATAATAAAGGAAAAGGAATCCGTAATTAAAATAACAAAATCAGGAAAAGGGGGAGAGGCAGAAGAGAAAATACACACAGTACATTCTCACATCATGTTGCACAGCATTCATTTTCTTTCTTTATAGCATTTTTTATTTTGTATATCTTTATTGGAGTAAAATAAATGTATGGCACATGCTTATACAGGCTTTTGGATGAAACTGTATAGGAAGTGCTTATGCAAATTTTGGATAAAATTGTATAAAAAGCAGTCATCCATACTTGGCAGGACAGTGTTTGGTATCAATTGTTGTCAGGATTACAAGTTGTAGTCTATCATATTTGTGCCTGATATGAATTTGTTTGCAATATTTCACTGAAAACACCCTTTATAAACACTTAAAGACAAAATATTGCAATTATACTCTGCCTTATCCATCACTCTTGCTTGCAGTAATATACCGAATGCACTCTACTGCTTCAGTTACTATTCTATATTATTTATTTCCATGTAAATATTAATGATATCATTTAAGCACACAATAGTATTACTTCTTCAGCTATAAAGGGAAGACATAAGACAATGCTTGTGTAGCTGTTTATCTGTGTTTCACTTTTTTCCTTAACATTTCTTATATTACTGGGATATTCCCTTTTCTCCAAGGAATGACAGTCTCAATGTTGGTATATATAAGTACAGGATTGTGGGGAGGCCATGCCCCCACTGCAAAAAAGAAAAGAGGGGAGTGATTTTTGAGATTGTCGCTTTTTGCATTATTATAACAACATCATAGATACATTTTTGCAGCTACATGTATTTATTTTAGCAAATACCTTCAAATATGCAACCTTCTTATATTTAAAAAAATCTAGGTTTAATATGAACTCTCACCCAAAAAATAATAATGTAATACTTATGTAGAACTCTGGCCTTCTTGCATCTATCTGGTCAATTCACTCAGCTAGCTGCTATGGCCTATGCTTCTGTATGTCATCTTATCTGTGACAGTACTGTTGACCTGACTGGATCTTGTTAAGGATTACAGGTGCTCACCCAACTCCTTATAGGTATCTTCTTTTACATCTACAATCTCTTTTGCATGCTTCAGGCTTTTCCATATAGGACTTTCTGAGAAGGTCAGCCATTACTGAGGTCTCCTTATCTGACCAGCTTGGAGCACAGCCTCATATCTTTACATGTGCTGCCATCATTAGAGGTGTCAGAAACAGAATGTGGCAAGTATGAGCAGGGGTGTGGCTCACAGAATTATAACCACGCCCTGTGGGGTTTGACATCACCTTAATGAAACGTAGTTAACCAGTGGGGGCATTAGGGCAGACAATACTATTATTATTAGCAAAATTGGTTTAAACGAAAATGCTCTGTCACAATTCTATAATTTAATCTGTCGCTGTACATTATTTTAGCTATATTACACCTAAATGTCATTTATTCCACTACTGGAAGAGTAATAGTAAATTATTCTTTTGTTGTTTTTTTTTTTTTTTCTTGTTTAGGTGGGTCAAAAAATACATATTCCTCTGTGTCATTACCAGCTTTTATAGGTTCATATGTTCATAGGATATTACTAGGCTATTGACTTGAGGGTCTTTATGGAAGGTTTATCTAGCAAGGACTACCCGTGTCCAGCAGAGAAGCCAGGGCAATCCCCAACAGAAATTTACGGATTCCCATCCAGTCACCCAGGTTGTGCGCAAACAGGGTCACAGAAGTGCTCTGCTTGATATGGACTGGAAGCCTATTCCAGATGAGGGACAACCTATGTGAGATATATCTGTCACTCTAGTAGGTCCTGTTTACATTGCAGGCTGGTCTGAGGTCCCTGGAAAGGGTGACTTTAGTCCCATTTGACCTACAGATGTACAGCATTTCCATTAGAACTGGGTCAGAGCTAGCCCTGCAAACCAGACATAAGTCTTCTCTAAGTAGTCTGTATGCTACTGAGTACAGTGACAGGGACTTCAATCTGTCTGTATAAGACATGTGCTGGAGACCCTGAATTTTCTTAGAAATCTCTGAGGTCTCTCAAGTTGCTACAGGTGTCTGTTGTGGTACATACCAAAGGGAGCATTATATTCAATAACAGGCCTGATGAGGGACAGGTATAGTGGAGTTATAACCTATTTTGTTCTTGAGGCAATGTCTTTGTTAATCAGGTGAGTGATGTAGAATGCCTTCCTCACCACAGTAGACATGTGGTCAAAGCTGAGGTCACAGTCAACTTGTGTTCCCAGGTCTTTCATTACTGAATTGGTACTTAGGGTATTATTGTTTATTTTATAATCAGCAGGGACATTGTTTTTACCAAAGGGAACGATGATGCATTTTTAGCCTTAGTTTAAGACCATGGCTTTGACACCAATCATTGGTCTGTGTAAGCCCCTTTTGAAGTACGATGACATCACTAAGGCATTCAATGATAGCACGTAATGATAGCACCTAATTTGCAGTTATCCACAAACTTGGTTAGCCACAGCCCATCATCCATTTTGGCCTGGACTTCTGAGAAGTATATGCCAAACAAGAGGGGGTCCTAGCACTAATCCTTGTGGGACCCCACTGGTGACAGGTCTGCTGGTAGAGGTAAAGTCTCCTACTTTGACTGAGTGTTGTTGATCTGTGAGCCAGTTTGCAACCTACCTGACAATATAGGGGTTGATATACAACTGGGTTAGATTGTCAATGATGCTTGAACATGGGATAGTGTGGAAGGCCTTGGCCAAGTCAAGATAGGCTACATGCATGGTTTTGTCCTTGTCTATGGCTCTGTTCAAGTTCTTGAAGAAGTCAACAAGGTTTAGCAGGCATGACCTGTCCTTGACAAAACTGAACTGGGATGGATCCAGGGTTTGGAGGTCACTTATATCCTTATTTATGAGGTCGTTGATGTTCTTTTGCTTTACAGATGAGTTTGGTTAAACTTATGGGTCTATAGTTACTCAGGTCTGTTGCTAAACCGATCTTGTGGAGGGAGATAACAGATGCTGTTTTCCATTTAGTGGGGACAAAGCCTGTACTCAGGCTGTGGTTGAATAGAGTGCCTAATGGAGTACCTAGATCTTGTTTTAGAATATTAAGAAAGCAGCCAGGAATGCCATCTGGCCCATTGAAAGCTGTGTCCTTAGCTTTGGAGAGAGCATTAATGACTTGCTTATTGGTGATGCAGGGAGGAGGAAATGATGAAGACATGGTTTTTGGTCTGCTTGGGGAGGATAGGGGGGTGAAATTTTTGCCAAATCTGTCTGCTAGCAGGTTTATAATTTCCACAGGGTCAGTGTGTATGATGCCAAGCACAATTAGTTCAACACATATTTAGAGTCCTACCTTTTAGGTTGCGGAGGTAGCTGAAGAAAGCCTTATGGTTATTCTTGGCTATGGTTGCTAAATTTTTCTCATAGTTGCTCTTTGAAGATTTTATGAGTTGTCTTATTTGCTTGTTTAGGCTGAGGAGGGTGCTGCTTCTGTTCTGGGATCTCACGTCTGTATTTTTAGACAGCAGCTTCTTTCACTTATTGTATAAGCTAGAAGTCTGCCAGGATGTTTTTTTTTTTCTTGAGGATCTTGCTTTAATTTTATCCAGCATGGCTTTGTCTATATATTTGTGTAGATGTTTATACAAGGCATCAGTGTATACTTTAGTATAGCCATCAATGCCATCTGTGGAAACTGGAGAAGGGAAGTCAATTATACCTTCTCTTAGGAGGGTATATTTAGCTTTGGTGAAGTTTTTTAGCCTGAATTGCCCTTTTGGGAGTTTTGGTGCTATTCCTACTTCAATAATGACTGATTTATGTTCAGATTTAACTAATGTGGGCCCTACACTTGAGGTGTTGCATTGGTCACTCATATTGGTGAGGACCAGGTCTAGAATATTGAAGCCCCTTATGGGTTGGTGCACTATTTGTTTCAGGGCATTTGAGTTAACAAAGTTCAGGAACTTTTGTCACAGTGACTTTGGGCTCATCCAAGTTTCCTAATTAATGAAAGGAAAGTTGAAGTCACCCATCACTAGGGTGTTAGGTTGTACCTTAATTGTCCCAAGTAAGTCTAAATAAGCTGTGTGGGCATCTTGGTTCATGTAAATGAACCTGTGACTCACAATGAGCTGAAGGGGGGTTATTTTCCAAGTAATTTGGACTTGCAGTAGCTCCTTAGAGTTTTCTTTTCTAACCAGGTTAGAGGTGTAGTTATCTTTAATGAAGATAGATATTTCACCTCTTTTGATTCTTACACCTTCAGTTTGTGGTTTGAAAGTGTGGCAGGCATTGTGACCTTGCAAGGTCAGGGTACTTTATGAGGGCTTGATCCAGGTTTCTGTGACTGCACAGACTTCATCATCTTCCAGGGAGAGGTGTACTTCTAGAGGGTGCAGTTTCTGATTTAAACTCCTAGCCTTTAGCAGCATCAGCCTTAGTTTCTTTGTGGTTGATATTTTCACATTGGAATTTTGTTATTGTGACCTTGCCTAAAAAGGCATTATTGGGGAGGCAATTACCTTAGCCAGCAAGCAAAAGCCTAGAGATGCCAGTTGAAGACCGTCCCAGGCTGACAGAAACTGGATCCCCTTAGAATGACACCATAAACTAAACCTATTAGTGAAGTCGATCATTTTCTGTTTATATTGTGGTAACATCTTAGGTGAGTGCAAAATGCTGCTCAAAGCTAGGGACATACTCATCTAGGACACATATTCAGAGAGGTCAATCATGTCTCTCTTCATATATTCCAGAGAGGTACATCTCAAGTTGTTAACAACAACATGAACTATAACAGAGTCATGATGGTAGTTGTTGCTGAGAGAACTGACTGCATGTGTGATCTGGTGAATCCTTGCACCAGATAGGCAGCTGACCATAACCTTCTCCTTGTTCAACCTAGTGAGTGGGGTGCCTATATGTTTCACTGTAGAGTCACCTATAACTAAAACATTTGGAATAGTTGTGCATTGCCATAAGGCCTTATTTGGTGACACACAGGTGCTAGTGCTTTTATGTGCACTGGGTGCTTTGGGTGTTATGTTACTACAGTATGCTTGAGTTTTGGAGGCCTCTGGTGTTTAGGTAGGTTTCTGGAGAGTACCTCTGCATATGAAGTTTATGCGTTGGGTGCATATTACAAATAGTAGTCATGTTGTGTGAGCTGGCAACCTGTTTAGGGAGGCTGTTCTGGATACAAAAGAGCAGTGATTCCAGATTCTTAGTGTAGGAGCATCGCTCACAAATTGTACTTGAGTGATTTTGGAGTAAGGGGTTGTCAGTACATGAGGCAGTTGCTGCACTGCCTCAAAAAACTCATGTCCACCAGGCTGGCAGGAGAAACAAAGGGAAACTGAACATCTATAATGCAAGGTTTGGACCTGGTATCTCAGTAGATAAGGAGAAAAAGATGGAGGTATCAGGCAGGGAGCTATTTTAGGGTGGCTAACCTACGGGGTGTACAGTAGGAGGTCTATAAAAGGGATCTATAGGGTCTGATGTTGACAGTTAAGAGGTAAAATCTCTGCAGGGTGGTTCACTGAACAGCTGAAAGCTATTCAAGAATTGCTGTGCTAGATAGCAGCTGCTTCTAAGGGAAAAACCTTCTATTGTTGCTTTTGCATCTATAACCACCAAGAGTTACCCCCTCTGCGCTGTGGTGCTGGATGGTGCAACTACGCTCAAGCAAGAGCAAAGCAGCTAATGCAAAGAAACCAATGAAAAAGCTTAAACTGAGCACTGACCAATGAAATATCTCAAACTAAGACCTGTACCAATGAAATAGCTCAAAATGAGCCCAGAACCAGTAATCTTCAATTAAATAGTCTTAGTGTATGCTCCTGCCACGAGGATGTATGGATTATTAAGCATTGAGTGGTGTGAGGAGAAAAGGGGTGCCAGTTGATGTTACATGGGCAAAAATCACACTTCATGGTAGTGCAAAACTCTAATACGTATGGCTCCGTTTTTTTTTCTAAATATATTCAGATTTCAGCATATCTGGGACTATCTGCATGTTCCCACAGCATGCTGGGGATTACTGGGGAGTGTTGCAGACTTCACCACTGTTTGCAGTGCATTCATGTGAACTTGAGGCAGGGTTCATAAGCAGCCGGGAGTGATTTGCATCAAAAGGTGTCTGTACACATTCTCGTATTACTGTGATTCATAGAGATAAAAATAACAGGGCTTAATTCTCACACAAAACATGTAAATGGGCCTGAACTTACATGAAATTGTTGAACATCACTATATTTCATTGCAAAAACTTTAGTTAGGTGGTAAATGTCTTAGGAAACTGTGGACTTCATAAGGTAGGGAAAAATAATAAAAATATTAAAATGTAATATGAAACACTTCAAAAGTATGTAAAATTAGTGAGTTACCTTGAAGAAATGTTTGTTTTACTGATATGATGGGCATATTATCATGCTTTAGTGAATGGTGTAAAGCTGACACTTGTAAGTGGAAAATCATTAAAGCACCAATCAGAAATGATTAATGATCACTGATAAAATCATTTACTTTGGTATCATTGTGCTTACAGTTTTGATTCTGAAATACTAAAGTAGTTTGGATGTGTTTTTGGCTGAAAATGCATGCACCCTTATTTGTCGATTTCTGAGCGTAACTGAAGAATGAAAAATGACTATTGTGAATTACAAATACACGGAAATCATAGAGAATAGGGGAAGAATGAATCTGTTAAAAAAGTGATTAATGTTATGAATGATGTTGTAGAGATTAGTATAGCTCAACTTAACTTTGTTAAAGTGAGATTTTGCACATGTACACAATTATGGGGTTTGTTTTAACTTTTTTATAGGCGAATGGAAGGCACACGTGATCATTGTCATGTGGTTTGACTGATGATTATCTTAAACGTTTTTGTGTAGGACTGTGGCCTTTTTTCTTTTGCAGCTATGATGTAAAACAAGAAATCAAGGCATAGAAAGGACAACTACAGACGTAAGAAAAATCTCATCCTCAGGGCAGCCATTAGGACATATGCGAAATGTCTGTTTGGTAAAAATGGGGCTCAAAAAACTTAGAGGACAAAAGCCTGGAATCAAGTAGTCCAAGACATGAAGAGGGAAAATGATATGGGAAGGTGTGCTAGAAGCAAGGTGAGGCAGAATGCAATGGCTTGTCCTACTACTTGGGGAGATGGGGGGGTATCTCCAACAATGTTTCCATTAACACCAGATGAGGAATACCTCCTCTCCATCCCTTGAGATGAGTATGACACAAAAGCTGATGGAACTGGAACAATCATAGGTGGAGTGGACAATGGCTATTACCAAAGTCTGCAGCAAAATTCATCAACTCAGAAAGGCTGGTTTAAAAATGGTGACATATATTCATATATTTATATAGAGAATTTCATGCTGACAAGGAATTATTACATTGAACACATGAGAATTGCTATTAATAGGTGAACCTTCTACACCTGCATGTGTTTGGTAAGTGTCCCCCACACCTCCTTAATAAGCATAAAGTAGTGTATTCTATTTCTTTATTAGTAATATTTTCAAATAATTTCTTACCTAGCAGCAATACCTGGCACTATTTAAAAAAATGTGGCGGAAATCAGCAGCAGAACGGCTGTTAAAGAGGATGATGAGGTTAACACATTTATCAGACAGCCAGAGGAAACTGGCACACAGTCCCCATTTTCATGGCAGGATGTCACATCCCATAACATGTTAGCAATTCTGCAGGAAGTGATAGTGCATCATAATGTCAAGCACATGCTGATATTGTATTCACATTTGCCCGGGGAGAAAACCCATGCACTTCTGCACTAGTATCTCCAATGCCAGATGAACACTTTTAGGATGATGGTAGTAATTCAGAAGTAACAGTGTCCACAGTGACACGTTAACGATGGAGAACCAGGTCCAGAAATTTGTTACAGCTACCCTAAATCAACACAGAAAACTTTGATTGCCCATTAACAACTGTCCTGTGACATTGTTAGGGCTCAGAGCACTACCACAGAAAGTCAGCAGGAAATGGTCAGAGTCTTCCAGGGTATGCATGAAGATTTCCACCATTACTTGGAAATGGCACAGATTAGGAATACTGCCATGATCACACTGATGCATAGTATGCTGCCACACCAAGCATAACCTGCCTCCTGTGTTTGTACATTAGTTAGGACATGCCAGATTCAAGCAGGAGGCAGTCTTGGAAGAGGACAAAGTAGTGTATGGACATGTGAGGCATATCACGTGAGAGTGCAAATGCTTCACAGGAAAGGATAATTATTCAGGGTGAGCAAGAGCAACAGATTTCCTGCAGACCACATCAGCATCCAGCAGTGTCCCAATCATGTCCCCAAAGCAATGTCTGCAGGATCACCTGGATCAAGTAGGTCACGATGTTAAACCACTTGCTATGCAGCCGTCATGGGAACCCTTCTTCAAAATGACTTCTACTATCACCTAGCCTACCTTTAGGAGATGTGTATGACACACTTGACCTTGACGTACTCTGATTCATAGATAACATTTCTGTTACTTACAATTTCACCTTCATAAATATAAGTTAATATTTAACTCAAAAGGGAATAAGTTATTAAAAAGGAGAAGGGGCTTAGGACACTGCAACATTTTGGATTTCATTCTTGTAATGTTACTGCTTAAATTATCAGGTAAATGTGGCAAGAAATCTGTATGACATAACATAAGACTGCAGTCATTAACACCATTTTCATGGATTGCAAAGTAGATCGGATGTGAGAGATTTATCTAACATGTCTGGAGATGGCACATAAAAGTGTCAAATTCCCCTATGAATCACAAATATGTGAGAGAATCATTCATTAGCATAGCTAGGCTACACCATTCTTCATTTGTATAGGTTCTTAACTTATATCTCATTATGACTTCATTTGCTGTTGTTTACTCGCAGCCATCATGTGTTAGCATAAGTGGGCCCTGTGATTTGTGGCTTCATGCACTCATTCAGAGACAGTGTCGATATTTATTTGTTTATTGGCATTTCATTATTGTCTGACAGGGTAGGAGCCAATTTTCAGCAGAGGACTGTGGAGAAAAGCGCCAAAGTATTTCAATATATTTTAAGAAAAATAATTTTACAATGTTAAAAAAAAAATACAAAAAACATATTTACATGTAATATTTATATACAAAATTTATAAACGATATTTATATACAAAACAAAATTAGTATAATACAAACAGTAACTGCAATATGAAGTGAGAGAAAAGCAGGCTTATGGTATATTTAGAGAGAAATCCAGGGGAGAAAAGTTGATTGAATTAAGGAAGTGAGTGAAGAAGGGAGAATAAAGAGATGTAAGGTATGAATAGGTATTTGCTCACATTTAAGGATGTAGTTTATCCTGATGTTGAGCAAGAATAGAGACAGCTTTTGCATAGGAAGTCTTTCAGAATGATTTTGAAGGCTATGAGGTAAGGTATTGACCTGAAGGATACAGGTAAGGAGTTCCAGGCCTTAGGAACATGGCACAAGTAGAGACAATGCCCAGCAGATTTCAGTCGGTTTGCAGACACACAGGAATATTTGGCCATTGGATCATAATAACTGACTGAGAACATAGTTGTGTAGAATGTTATTTAGTGATGGACAAGAAGATGGATGTTGGATAATTTTATAGGTGTAAAAAGCTGTGTATATGTTAGTTGCTGAGGTAGTTCTAACTAATTTAGGCCTTTTAGTTCTATACAGTTGTAGTTTCTGAAAGGGCTATTTTCTGTGCATTTACCGACTTTGTTATAACATTGTTCATGTTTTAAGTTTTGCGATGCCTGGAGTTTAGTAAGGATGGGAGCACCATAATGAAGTGTGGGGAGGAGATAATGTAGAGGCAAGTGTAGTTTTAGTTGTGTCGCTGAGAAAGTGTTTGGCTTTATTAAGCATCCCTAGTTTTTGCTGAATGTTTCTTATGCAATTTTGTATATGCAGGTCGAATTTAAGATTATCATACACTATCTTCTCTAATAATTTCCTAAGAGAAGTGATTTCCATGGTTGCATTATTGAGAGAGGACTTTAAATTTTGTTTTCTTCATGAGAGAGAGAACTGGGGAAAAAGTAGTAGTTTATTTATTTATTTATTTTTTTTTTTAGTGTTGAGCATAAGCTGTGAGTTACAAAGCTGTGCTTCAGTGGCTAAGTTTCCCAAGTAATTTTTGGTGGTGTACCATGTTGTCAGAACACATGAGTATGGAGTCATCTGTACTCTGATATAAGACAGGCCTGTTGTGTGGATGTGTGGAAAATGTTGATGGAAATGTTAAAGTGGAGAGGACCAAGGCTAGAGCCTTGTGGTACACAGGTGGTGACTAGGAGGTATAGACAGATGATTGATGCCATTTTACTAACTGATAACTATTGGATAGGTAGCTTTTGAACCACAGAAGGGTAGACTGAGAGAGACCTAATGAGGACACTTGAAGTAGAAGTTTGCTGTAATAAACTGCTGAAGGCTTTAGGCAAGTCTATAAATAAGGAGGAAACTAGTTTTCTGTCATCTTTACCTTTACTGACAGTATCTATACAGGCTAGAAGTACAGTGTTAGTACTGTGGGAAGGACAGAAGCCATGTAGTATGTGTGCTAAGAGTTCTTCCTGCAGGAGATAGTATAGCAATTCTTTCAAATACATTTTTCAGATATTTTGGAAAGGGGGGTAAGGTTGCTATAGGTATAAAGTTAATGATGTCTGTTGAAGTTTCTGCTTTGCGCAGAAGGATAATATGTGATCTCTTCAAGAGAAAGGGAACATGGGATTCCTGGATTGATGTACTGATAAGGACTGGGACAGGATAGGCAATGCTATTAGCTGCTGTTTTAAGGTACACACTTTGAAGGTCATCAGATGAAGAAGAATATGGTTTGAGTTTGTTTGAGTAGTTCTACACATGATGCGGACATAGGTTTGAAGGTGAAAATGGATGTGGTGATACATGGCTGTTGGGCAGGGTTAGGATTAAATGTTGAGGAATGCTTGGTTAGAGATGCTTTAATATCTGTCGAATAAGAGTTGAGTTGTATTGTGGTTTCAAATGGTGAGTTAATGACAGAGGGTGAATGGTTACATTTTTGCCAGGGTACAAGATTTCTTTAATGGCTGTCCAGATTTTTTTAGGGCTGTGTATGATATTATACTGAAAATATTTTTGTTTGTTTAAATTTCTTTGCTTTTTGGTACAATTGTGAAGAATTGTGAAGTTTTCAAGATACTGTGGTGTTTTTTTGTTTTTGCCATTCTTGCCATATTGTTTCTGTATCTTGTATCAGCATTCCACTCTTTTTGGATTACTGAATTGTATTATTTGTTTTTAGTCTCTTCTTTCTAGGAGGTGCAAGGTTATTTAGGATATTCAGGAAACTTGTATTAAATTAATTTGCAACATTATTAAAAAGGGAGGATTTTAGGTAGTCCCAGTTAATAAATGATATGGTAGTAATGAACATTTCTGGCTAAAACCTGGAAAGTTGGGTGTTGCCTTATAAATATGCTGTTTACGTGGATGTGTGGGATATCTGGTTGTATAGATTGGATGAAGATCATTGAGACAGTCTGACATTATACCTGTGGGCTTGCATTTGCTAGGGTCTGATACTAGAATTCAGTCTAAAAAGGAATTTGATGAGTTCCTATAGCGAGTGGATCTATCATTTAATTATGTAAAAACATATAAGTTCATGCTAGCTGTGGGGTAGTTAAGATAATATGCCAAGCAAGTGACATTCACATCACCTAGTAGTATTTTTTGTGTGGAATTGCTTTGGATATCCAGTATAGGATATCTTCCACAATAGCTGCACTGCTACCAGGAGGGATGCAAAGGACAGCAGTACATATTTGTTTATAATTGTTTATTTTCAGGGAAGTAATAAGCTCTGCTGAACTGAATTTTGGTATTGGTTTGTTGGAAGGGGTAATGTGGTTGCTGTTGTTGGGGAAGTATTAAAGAAATACCACCACCTTTCCAGTTATACAGTCATTGCAAATGATATTATACCTTGGGGTGTAATTTTGGAGTTGTTATGCTGAGCTTAAGGCAAGTTTCAGTCAGAGCGAGTATATCAGGCTTATGCTTGATGATCCAGATATATACTTCAGCAGTTTAATTTCTTGTGTTTCTAACATTTATGAAATCAAAAGTTAGATTACCCGGGATGACCATTTTGGGGTTAGAGTGGAGTTTGGAAGAGAATTGCCTTTATGCTCATTGTGATAGGTGGGGCCTGGATTAGGGTGAATGTCTCCTTCTAGAAGGATTTTAGCATACTGGGGAATTACTGATACTTGATACTTAATATCCTTAACACATCATTGTAATGACTATGAATACAATCTTGCAGTAATATTTAAAAGTCAGTGTATTTGGACCTACTTGAGTCAATCAAATTACAACCAAACACTCGAGTCATGGGCAGTTTTAACTATCCCTCCATTGACTCGAAACTTGTACGAATGAGTATCAATATTCTCACATAAAGGTTACTGGACTTTAACAGTAATGCCCTGAAACAAATAGTATGCAACCCCACAAGGGGCTCAAATATTCTCGACCTGGTCCTCACCAACATGGGTCACCATTGCACCACATGACCCTCACTGGTTAAATCTGATCACAAATCAGTCACATCTGAAGTGACTCTAACACCTGAACCCCTCTTGGCTGAAATTATGCTAAAAACATTTCACCAAAACTAATTATACTCTCCTAAGGGATGGTATAAATAATTTCAAAGCTCCTGTTTCCACAGATGGCATTGACAACTATACTAAGGTATGCACAAATGTCCTGTACAAACACACAAATGTATTGACGCAGCTCTAGCTGATAGGATCAAAACAAAATTTTCAAGAAAAAAACAAGCCTCCCTGGTGTACATCTAACATTAATAAGTTATACAACAAGAGAAAGAAGTTGCTGTCTAAGAATAAAAAAAGAGAAGTCCCAGCACTGGAATAACACCATCCTCTTCTTGAACAAACAAATAAGACAACTTTCAAAATCCACTTAGGGCAACTTCAAAAAAAATTTAGCAGCCATAGATAAGGATAACCATAAGGAATTCTTCAGCTATATCTGTAACCTAAACGGCAGGACCCATATGTATACTGAACTAGCTGTGGATGGCATCACACATGCTGATCCTGTGAAAATAGCTAACCTATTAGATGACAGGTTTGGCGAAAATGTCACCCCTCCTGTCCCGTCCAAACATTCCACAAAGCATTCCCTCTACATCTCCCCCACCTTGCATCTCTAAAGAGCAAGTCATTTATGCTCTCTCCAAGACGAAAAACAGCCTCTATGGGACTGGATGGCATCCTAGGTTGTGTTTTAAATGGTCTAAAACATGAGTTAGCAACTACATTATATACTGTCTTCAACCACAGCGTAAGTACTGGTTTTGTCCCTGCTGAATGGAAAACAATAACTGTCATCCACCTTCATAAAGGGGGTGCTGCTTTAGACAATTTGAAGTACAGACTCATAAGTTTAACCAGACTTATTTGTAAGGCAATGGAACGAATCATCATGGACCTTAGAAATAAGGATATAGATGATCTTCAAATGCTTGATCTGACACAGTTTGGTTTTGTCAAAGGCAGGTCATGCCTGTTAAACCTGGCAGACTTCTTTGAAAATGTGACCAGAGCCATAGACTTAACTAAGGCCTTTGACACAACCCCACATTTGAACATCATTGATAAAATCTCCCACTTTGAATATCAACCCTTATGTCATCAGCTGGGTTGCTAAATGGCTCATCAACAAATCACACTCAGCCAAAGTTGGGGACTTTACCTCAGCCAGCAGACCTGTCATTAGTGGGGTTCCAGAAGGGGTCAGGGCTGGGCACCCTATTATTTGGAGCATACTTCTCAGACATTTCAGTCTAAAACAGAGGGGCAGTGGCAGACTAAGGTCGCTGACGAATGCAAATTAGGGGCAATCATTGAATCCAAGGTGATCTCTGCCTAACATATAAAGCTATGTCAAACCCAGAGCTGTTGGACATGCTACACCTAAAGAAATCTCATTCCCTCTGAGCTACACACTCTAGGGACCTAAACCTTGTCACCACAATAAACAAAACATGCTGGAGGGATAGCTTCCTGTCCCAGAGACTTCCCATACTCTGGAACAGGCTACCCATCTATGTCAAGCAAAGTTCTTCATTAGCACTCTTCAAGAAAAATCTTGATGAGTGGATGGGAAATAGGAAATACACCCTGGGGATCACTTCTGTGTCTCTGTTCGATAGTGGTACAGGAAAATAACTTTCTTGGGTGACATAAGTCAGGGAACCTTGTTGGCTAGGCTTACGTAGGCCCTTGGGCTGATAGTCCAGTACCTAGCTATGAACCTATGAATCTCCAAATTATATCAATATACTTCAAGTGGGACTTCTACAAACCATTGATTGGTGCCAAGGTCAATGACTCAAGCTCAGTGCTAAAAAATGCATTATAATCCCATTTGTTAAGTCCATGCAGACTATTTTATACATAATAATACCCTAAGTAACAACTCAGTAGTGAGAGGCTTGGGAATGCAAGTTGACTGTAGCCTACACTTTGACCACCATGTGTCTAGTATGGTAAGGAAGGCAAGTGAAAAAGTCATAGCACCCCTGTACTCAACCCTCATCAGTCAGTACAATGCTACCTTTGGTATATAACTTACCAGGCACCTGCCACAACTTGAGAGTCCTCAGAGATTTCTAACCATGAAAACTCAGGGTCTCCAGCACATGTCATACACTGACAGACTGAAATCACTGTCACTGTACTCAGCAGTGTACAGACTACTTAGAGGAGACTTGTGCGTGACCTACAGAGCAATCTTGGATCCAAACCTAATGGAAATGCTGCAGATCTTCAAGTCAAATGGGACAATTGTCACCAACTCCAGGGAACTTTATCTGGTCTGCAACATAAAAAGAACCTGATGGAGAGACAGATATTTATCAAAGAGGTTACCATTCCTCTGGAATAGGCTACCAATTCACATCAAACAAAGCCCATCTATGACCCTCTTTAAGTGTAGCCTGGTTGACTGGATGGGAAACTGTAAATTCCTGCCGGGGATTTCAGTTATGACACTCCTAGATATGGGCAGTTGTTGCAAACTAAGATCTCAAGCTTAGAGAAGTTCCTTTATATTGAGTTTCTCTATAATTATATTAGATACACATGACCTATGAACCTACGAAATATTCCCAGCCCCAGTATTACAGGCTTTGCGTGTTAGTCTGGGGGAGTTTAGAGGTATGCCAACCATTCCCTGCACACAAAGACAGAAACACACACACACACACACACACACACACACACACACACACACACACACACACACACACACACACACACACACACACACACACACTACCTACCCTCTAACTATCCCCCTGCTGCATCCCACTCAACTACTTAGTGGAAGAAATCTGGACAAAGCCTAAACTGTCCAAAAATAGGGACAGGTTTTAATATTGCTTCTATAACATAGAAAGTTGCTATAATAATAAGATTTTGTGTTAACATGCATTTTTTGAAGGATATGAAGTCAAGCTCAAATTCATGTCAATATTTAGTGAGTTCAGTCCTAAATGATTTTATGAGGAACCAACCAAAAAAGGGATGTGAAATTCAGCACATTCTTTGAAAATGTGTACAGTTGAGAGGTATGCACCTACCAACCCAGGCAGAGACTGATTCCCTTTATATCCTCAATATACTGAAATATCGAAATTCAGTATGTTGAGGCTATAAAGTGGAAACCCTACAAAAAACGAAAACTCAGAAGCACGAAATTCAAAATCTCGCATACTGGAGATTTTAAATTACCGCTTCTGGTATACACAAACACACACCTTCCTCCCCACACACAAACACAAGCTCTGTCCTACATAAAAGCAGGGGGGCAAACATTTCCTTAGTAAATCAATTAATAAAATATGAAATAATTATATATATATATATATATATATATATATATATATATATATATATATATATATATATATACATATATAGTTTACTATCAAATTTTGGAACAGCGGTTTTGCGTTTATTCAGACTGCTGAACTGAAAAATAAAAAATTTACTTATCATTTTGTACTGATTGTCGGAACCAGTAACCATGATGTTCCCATTCAAACTCTGAACTTTTGCAATTGAAAGTCCATGTTACTGTTTATGTTTTGCAGGCAGGCAAGCCCCCTTGCACTTCCCATACCCCCTGCAAATTATATGGACTACATCCGAGATCACACTACTGTGGGGAAAAGTGTAAATTCCCTAATCCTCACTGTACTGTGATTTCCACTCACAATACGGAATATATACTAATGAATCATGCTTTACATTCATTATCATGGATTTGTTGTATTCAGGTTCAGCATTGTACATCTTTGAAAGTGTACTTTCCATCACCTGACATTCGACAAAGTGCATTTGAAGCTTTTGATAGTACATATATATATATATATATATATATATATATATATATATATATATATATATATATATGTATATATATATATATATATATATATATATATATATATATATATATATATCATCAGAAAGTCAAACTTCATATGGTTGAGACCATATGATAGTCCTTCCAAAAAGTCAAATGACAGAAAGCAGCAAAACTCTACATTTTCCAAGGGTGTCAAGCCTACCTGCAGCCTCACACCCCCTGCATATTACATATACCAACTCCAAGATTGCACTACAGTGGGAAAAGGGTAAATTTCCCATTCCTCACTGCTCTGCAATCTCCATACAAGAATTTCAACATTTCAGAAAGTCAGTCATATGGTGTTGACCGTATGAAGTTCGACTTCTGTTGGGTTGATGTACCGAAGAGGACCCTAATTTGCACAGATCTTTTAACATCAGGGTATGTATCCCTTAAAACATTGCTCTTTATTACTTTTAGTTTTGAGGATTAATGACATTTATCATTTACTTTTAAGGTCATGAGCATCGCAGACAATGGAGGAATTAAAGTGAGCATTAATTATATAGTAATGAACTTGTCATTATGCTACATCTGAAAATATGCATTATAAATGTTATGATTTGTGAACTGAGTCACATTGCCACATCTTTGTCTCCCTGTTTGGTGGTGCCCCTATTCTGCTCCTTTAAATAACCCATTTAGTGAAGATCTTTTCATTAGTTTTGTGTATTCTCAAATACATATCAGCGCAGTTATTACTTTGATCTGACAAGAATGAGCAGAATAAAAACAGTATATCAAATCGAAAGTTGGCACAGCCTATGAATGTAAGCATGGCTACAACTGGAAAAAAAATACCGCCAAAAATTTCATATGTGGCACCTCAGTTACAGTGTAAAAAGATGTATATTTCTTGCAAAACTAAAGGAAAATAACTCATAGGAGGAAGAGTAACATTTTATAGCTTGAGGTAGGAGATTATCTGGAAATTTTATCTGTGCATCATTTTAAATACTTGCTTTATCCAGTGAAGGGTAATAAGGAGTCCACATTTATTCCACCAAGCAACAAAGCTAGGGGAAAACAAATAAAAAAAAAAACCTGCCAAATAAATGTCATCTGGTGTATTTTAATAAACAGACATTGACGCATCCATTAATACTGAATGGGTCAACCCTTGGAAAATCCATTTAATATAGAGATTTTAGTATTACAATAACCAGCAAACTTTCATTTAAAATTCTTTTTAATAACACTGACCATATAAAATAGGTCTGCCTTAAACACAGTCATCCCCAGCATTTGATAAAGAAACTGGTTCAACTGGGTATCAGCTCCACACTGTGCAATTGCATACTAGACTTCCACATAGATAGACCCCAGACAGTATGCTTTGGCTAGAACACCTCAGACAGCATCATTATGAACACTGAGGTAACCACAGGGTTGTGTCTTGAGCCCCTTGCTTTTCACTTTGCTGACCCATGACTGCATCGCCAGGTACAATTCAAATCACATAATTAAGTTTGCAGATGACACAACAATTGTGGGTCTCATCAGCAATGATGATGAAACAGCCAACCGAGAGGAGGTTAACCAACTGAATGTGTGGCACGACAACAATAACCTGGCGCTGAATGTGAACAAGACCAAGGAGATAATTGTTGACGTCAGAAGGAACCATGGAATTCTCCCTCCACTCACAATGTACATAGTGGTGAGGGTAAAAAGCATCAAGTTCTTAAGGGTACATATCAGAGATGGCTTGTCATGGTCCATAAACACAAATTACATTGTCAAGCGGGAGCAACATCTTCTCCATTTTCTGCAAAGAATGAGACAAGCAAATCTTGCACCTCCTATTTTCTAAACCTTCTACAGGGCCACCATAGAAAGCATCTTGTCAAACAGTCTTTCATTATGGTATGGAAACTGCTCTGCTTCAGTTTGGAAGTCTCTCCAAAGGGTGGTGAAAGTGGTCGAGAAAATTACTAGGACCACTCTTCCATCTATTCAGGACCTATAGTTGTCTTCATGTCTCAGTAAAGTCACTAAAATAGTCAGGGGCTTCACTCACTCCACCAATTAACTGTTTTCCTTCCTATCATCTGGCAAGAGCTATTGCAGCATGCACTGCAAAACCACCAGATTCATTAAGGGCTTCTTTCTAGGGCCATCAGACTACTCAGCTCTACTAATAGCACACATGATGATGGCAGTTAGTTGTAACAGATATTTATGTTGATGAGAACTCATATTTTTTGTGCAATAACTCAAATGCTAGTCTCAGCTCATATTCTGGTGCAATAAACCAACCAATGCGAAACTAGCCTTTTTGTGCAATACTGATTACTGCCGGAATTCCGTGCAATAATGCACTGTTTCAGTTTCGTAAAATGTTCTGGGTGCTATGTCTATAATGGTTTGCTGTCATGTAGTAATGCCTGTTGTAATGCTTCTTGTGATGTGTTGCACTACAGTCCGGAGAAATGAAACTTAGTTCAGTTTGAACTGTTGTATGAAGTCTGAATGGCAATAAAGTTCACTTTGACTTTGATTTGCAATATGTCGTGCTCTTGGTTATTTATTTGAGTTATTCTATAATTACAAAAGTGTTTGTATTTATCTGTATGTATGTGTATTTATAGTATTTGCATCCACAGACTTTGTTCACTGTGCTTTTGCAGTATTGTGTGATACAACTGGTAGCTTAATGCGATACTTTGTTTGAACTGTGCACTGAACAAAATCTATAAAATATTCCACCAATAAACAAGAAGTCAAATCAAAGTAAACATTTGTGTTACTTAGAATGTTAATCCTTATTTTCTATTATGACATGGAAATCATTGTTTGAATAACAGTCTCAAAGGTGTTATTTAAGTAAACAACAGCAACAGAGATATATGTTCTTTTAGAATTCACCTGTATATCAGTTTGACAGTATAACAATGCAGGATTTTGGAAACTGACAGGTTCAGTAGTCCTGCTGCATTTAAAAACATATGCCAAATTGTATCAATCTGACTTCAAGGAATTTTCCCCCAAAGCAGATCTTATTTCTTTTCCATCTCATTTGATGTTTCATCAGCCGTTAGAGAAACTGACAGATATGTCAGTCTCTACCAATCCTTCTGAGACCTGCCAAAATCCCATTACACAGAACTGGAAATGGGAACAAGAGAGAATGTGCATTTGTTTTGTGTGTGTGTGTGTGTGTGTGTGTGTGTGTGTGTGTGTGTGTGTGTGTGTGTGTGTGTGTGTGTGTGTGAATGAATGCGTGCACGGGCAACTGTATTACTTTAAGAGAGACAAGGGTAATGCCTTAAAAAGCATCACTCAGTCTCTGAGGACCAGTAGAGCAATGCAGTAGCACACATGGATGGTTTTCTAACTATCCACAGGATTTAAAGCATAAAAATGTAACCCATTTTCATCTGTATTTCAAGAGGGTAAAACACTATTACTGTATTCAGTAAAGTCCTTAATAATACAAGGCTTTAATGATCCATTTTGCTACATTTAGCAATGTGTCAAGAATTTTATCTAAAGGCCTCAACAATCTTCTTTAATGCAGTATGAGAAAAAAGGTTACATGCCAGAAAATATTGTCTTTATATGGATTTTTCTTTTAGTGGCTTACATGATGGTGTAAGTGCCTTATGTGTCTTAGAGTACAGATACTGCAATGAAAATAAATCTAGTACTTTTTTTTAAGTTAAAAGTATTTATCTATTGATCTTTGTAGGATACTGTATGACAAGTATTTTTTATGGATTAAATCAGAAGTTTGGAATTTCAGTCACAACCTGTATTCTTCTTCCCAGTTAAGAATTTTATAAAATTTTGTTTTCAGTAAACAAGTAATATCTTTTATTTCACTACTTCGCCTCTCTAAATGGGAGATCATTGAATTGCTTTTTGCTGATACATTTCTTCTAAAACATCATTCTTGTTTATAAACTTTAATTTCTATAACATTTGATTTGAAACAGCACTTTGATTTGAAGATGCAAAGATTAGTTTTCTTTTAATGAGGATCCTGTAAAGAATTTGTTATTGTGTTTTAATACTTCTGTAGATAGCTCTCACACACACACACACACACACACACACACACACACACACACACACACACACACACACACACACACACACACACACACACACTCACATACACATACACACATATATATTTATATAGATCCTAGGGGCTAAATTATTTTATTCTCTGGTGGTGCTATATGAAATCTGTTATTCCATCCTCACTGATTTTACTTGAAATACAGCTCAGGGATAGAATTGCAGTTTGGATAAAGGAATTATAAATACAGTTTTATTGGATAACTAGTTGCCTTTGATTCATTCCCTGTATCCCTGCCATTTATTCTATCGTGTAGATGTTTGCAGTCATCTATTCATGTTGCAAAATGTTAAAAAATATATATAAAAGAATGTTATCATTTTAAGCATAATGTACACAGCGCAACTGCATAAATGATTATATGTAAATGGAAGTCATAATGACATAGAAAAAGTCTGCTATATGTTTCATTCAGCTCCAGTCAGTAGCATGCAATGAAAAGCACCTACCATGTTTAACTCTGTTCAGTAGCATGCAAAGAAATGCACCTATCATGTTCAGCTCCAGTCAGTAGCATGCAAGAAAAATGCTTACCATGTTCAGCTCCGGTTAGCAGGAATCAAAGTAAAACACATGCCATCCAGTAGTACATAAGCTATATATATCTATATCCTCTGCCCTCTCTTCCACGGGTAAAGTTCATCCTCATGGAATGTGGATGGTTATCCTCTCCCATTCCTGACAGTAAATAAATGGATTGCACATTATCTAAGACAGCTCTCTTCCAATTTCCAGTAAGACATACATTACTTATAAGTACTATAGAGCAAGCACTCTTTTCATTACAAAAATATGCATAGGTGCAGTATTTTATATCTATGTAAGTACTACATAGTAGTTACTGATGTCTTGTAACACAGTTACATGGGTGCAGTATTTTAAACTGATATAAGTACTATACAGCAGACACTGATGCCATGTAACACATTTACATGGGTGCAGTATAACATACTCTTCCCATAATTACTATGAAAAATACACTGTTGACCTTTAACACAGGTACATAGGTGTAATGTGACATAATTACAAATTATTAATATATATATATATATATATATATATGGATCTAGGACTGTCCATCAAAGACATGTTTCTACCAAAATGTAAACAACCACCGAACACACTTTCGCGAAAGTGCATTTATCAAAAATGCAATTTCGCAAAAAAAAAAAAAAACCCAAAATGCTAAAAAATAGAAGACTACTCATGTCTATGCACGTGGCAAGCCTTCCTGCACCTCACATCTACACTACTTTAATATTCTCACTTTGAGATTGCACTACAGTGAGGAAAAGGGAATATTCCCATATCCCCATTGTAGCGCGATCTGAGCAACAGTTTGTTTAGTTGTACAATCTACATCACATGTTGATGTACAACTAAATCTACATGCAAACAACTGTTTCCTTACTTACCTTCTGGCAAAAGTGCATTTTCGATAAATGCACTTTCGCGAACGTGTTCAGTGGTTTACGTTTCTGAAACGTGTGTTCGATGGACAGTCCTAGATCCATATGTGTGTGTGTGTGTGTGTCTGTGTGTGTGTGTGTGTGTGTGTGTGTGTGTGTATATATATATATATATATATATATATATATATATATATATATATATATATATATATATATATATATATATATATATATATATAAACATTATTGTGCCACAGTGATTGCTGTCCTATTACCCTGTTGCATAAATCAAGAGTAATGTACTTATGTACTTTACCTCTACATGTATAAAACTATGTAAAATATACTGTGGTCCCTTAACATAGGTGTATAGCAACATACCTTGGCTATTTACAGAGTGAAAACTGATACTCCAAAAAATATGCACATTAGTTATGGAAAGTAGTCAGCATGCTCATTGTAAATCCAGTATTATCCACAGCAAAACTATTTTTGAATAAAGTAACATAACACAATTCAGTGTAGAGGGAGCTATTAAAATTAAAAACTATAGATACCATATTCTTTGCTTCTGTATGTAGAGAAATGAAATGCATGCATTATTTGACCCTTCCCATAGCCAGATATTCCAGAAAGAAATTGTGACAAAGTTTATGACAGCTATTTTGACCTCAATCTTGGGATAACAGGAGTCCACAAGTGTCCTTATGGAAACAGTAGGTACAGATGTCCTCCAGACTTCCTAAAATAAGTTGTATAAACTATACTCACTCTAGTCTAATGTACAACCGTTGGCACATACATTGTCACATTCTTAAATGGTACATTAGGAAACCATCCCCAGGCATGTAAGAGACTGAAAAGACAATGTTCACATATGAAATATGATATTTTTTAAGAGAAGCTTTTTTTTTTAATAATGCCATTGTAAGTAAGTAGTAATGCAGTGCTAGGTGTAGGTAATGCTTATTTACCCATGGCTAGCCTTTTTGTTTGATCTTTCAGGCTTCACCCTTGTGGTCATGCCATGCCATCCATGGGTAATCCAACCCTTATCCATCCCCTTGTTTGGCTTATTACTAAAGTGTTATCTGTAAAACAAAACAGCATCAGAATTACCTGCTCTAATGACTGAAACCTTGTCTATTATATACCTGTCAAGCCAATTAGGTCCTATTTATATGTCCTAGAGACTACCCCACCTCTGGCACAGGCTGCTCATTCATGTGAAGTAGAGTCACACCCTAACCCAATTCAGGTGTAACTTGGACAATTGGATGGGTAACAGGAAATCCATCCCTTGTTTGGCAACTATGTCTGTAATGGCCACAAGCAACATGTAAATGGTTAATCATTCAGGTCCCTGCTTGTGAATGCTTCACCTCCCATGCCCCTGCTTACAGTTATCAAGGGTACCAGAACTTGTCAGAGATTTAGGATGCATGGCTAGTCCTAAAAAGGCCTCTGTGGTGGTTAGCCCAGTACACACCTCTGCACCTAAGAAAAGCCATTGCTGTGCTTTAGAACAGGTGCAGGTTAATGTACTTTAATTTTGATTACTGTACAATAGGCACTGATCTCCTTCAACACAGGTACATAGTTGCTGCACAGCATACGTTACCCATAAGTAGTATGTAACAGACACTGGGTTTATGAGAAACAGGTAGATAGCTACTGTGTAACATAACTTAACCTTTAATTATAATACACAGACAAAAAAGAAATAATTAACAGGTACTGTCTCCATTATACCATAGATATCATTATTGTTTTATATAGGTAAGTAGGTGGCAGCAAAACATTTCTTTTACAAACAAAATAAAACATTCTTATTAAATACATACACATGCACACATGTCCTGATCCCTTCCCACAAACTTCTGCCATGCTTATTGGTAATATGTGGTGTATGTAACTGGTGGATGTACAGTGCATCACTTCTATCCCTTCCCTCATCATTGGAATTTACTAATGCAGTGCATTAAACAGACATTCAGGTAATGTGGACTGTTCATAGGCAGCAGGTGCATGCTGGATAGTTATAATCACTGTTCTCTAACTTGTACAGGTTAGTAAAACATTACTTATGTCACATGTTTGTGCTGTGTCCCCTGAATATAGGTATTTCACCTAAATGGAAAGTGTATGCTGTACCATGACTAATATCTTTCTCTTATTCTCTTTGCAAATTACTAGTGCATAGATGACAGTTGAGTACCGTGCACAGAAAAACAATTGAGGACACTTCCAGTTCTTCAAAATAAAAGATTAGAGAATGGGCAAACTGTACATTAAACCCTAAATGTTGAATGAACATTATCCAGCAAGGTGTTAATATAGAGGTAATGCTCACTGAAAAACAAGTTCACCACTTCATGGCAGCATATTAAGCTGCTGTGTAGCCTGGACATTTAAGAAGTATACAGTCAGCACTTTTTACACTCACTAAATAAGACTTTGCTGTATACTGTAAAATAAATAAAAAAGAAAATTGTGTGTGTATATTTGCAGGCGGCCACGGTGGTGGAGTGGTTAGCATTGCCACCTCACAGCGAGAGATTCTCCAGTTCGATCCTCGGCTGGGGTGCCTTCTGTGCGGAGTCTGCATGTCCTCCCTGTGCTTGCGTGGGTTTTCTCTGGGTGCTCCGGTTTCCTCCCACATCCCAAAGACATGCTGCAGGTGGATTGGACCCTCTAAATTGACCCTAGGCATGAGTGCGTGCATGTGTGTGCCTTCTGTGGAAGGTTGAGCGCTGGGCTGGCAACTCGACACTGTAAAACTCCACTGCCAGTCATGAGCGAACAAGGTGATCCACTGTGACAACCCCTAACTGGGAAAAGCTGGAAGAAGAAGAAGTGTGTGTATATCTGCATTTTTGTGTTTGTGTGTACTTGCATGCATGCATGAGACTGACTGAAAGAGAGGGATAGCTGGAGGAGAATACCGACTGCAACAGGCAGGTTATCTGGTGCAAAGAGCTGCAATGCACCAGTGTGTGTGTGTGTGTGTGTGTGTGTGTGTGTGTGTGTGTGCGTGCGTGTGTGTGTGTTTTCATTTATTTGTACACAAGCAGAAATCAGGAGGATGAATAAAGTGAATAAAGTGTCTTTCTGTGTTTGCATCAATGTGTATGTTTGTGTTTTTCAATGTGTGTGAGTCTGTATCTTTGTGCTTCTGAATGTGTGTGTACATCTAAGCATTAGCTACTTACATATCTTATGTTTCTGATATCAACTACTTCCTACAGCAAAAACTGAATATACTAAAGCAAATATTATTCATCAGGCCAAGGAACTATTGTACATCAAAATATAAATAATTTATATCATATTTAAAAACAAACCAAATATAAAATAATTTTGCTAATAGCCCATTCTCTAACCACAATAATGCCCTCCAGGATGTGTGCTATTGCAGAAATCATGCCTGATTCATCACATCTCAGAACACCACTGGGCAGGCATTATTTCCACAATAACTCACTCTGTGTACTATACTACATGCACTTTGTAATATATCACACTTAGTCTGTGTACTATACCACATGCACTCTGTACTATATTACACTCGCTCTGTGTACTATACTACACCCGCACTCTACATTATTCTACTACCCACTCTGTGTACAATATTACACTTACTCTGTATGCTATACTACACTCATTCTGTGTAGTGTACAACTAGTACCCATCATCATTACCCCCCCCTTTTGGAGTTTTTACAAAAAGTTGGGGTATCACATCAACTGGCTCCACCTGTCCTGGTTCACTGCAACTTTCCATTTTTCCAAAGTAATGCCCGACTGTTGCACAGCACACAATGTCCTGGCGGCACATCCTCATTTCCTTTTGCCTACTTCCTTTCTCTCCAAAATCATTTTCAAAAATGTGCCTACTGCTTTCCTTCACATATGATCAAGCAACTTTATCTGATCATCTTCACCTACTCCACAATTGGGGCTACTTTAGCTTTTGTACTAGTGTCATCATTACTTCATCTGTCCCATAGTGTGCAACCTACCACCCATCCCAGGCATTTCATCCTTTGGATGAGACATTAAACTGAGGCCCCATCTGCCTGATTTGGTTGTATCTCAGGTGGATGCAAAAGATCTCATAGCACTCATCAAAAAGAGTAGGGATCCATTATTTATATGCAAAAAAAAACTCTTATTTATAACATATTTACATAATTTCACATTTTTACAAGTATACAAATATATAGATATACAGCTCTGTTTACACATATTCATAATTTCCTTTACAACTGTACATTTCATCTCTATTAGACCTCACTCCTTTTTTCCATAACCACCATCTGATTTTACATATAATTGTTTCTAAAATCCCCTTGCCATTAAACATACATTGATTTATTCTTTCATTCCATATAACCCATAAAACATAAAATAACTTTTTTATCCATTTTTTGAACATAGTCTTTACTTCTATTCTTATAATATCCATATGTAATTATTTCTATATTTATTTTTCTGCATAGTTTATATATCTTCAAAAAAATCTTCTTTACATAGTTTGCCCATAACTTTTCTTACTCTTTTATATGTCAAAAACACATGCTCTGTAGTTTCTTCCTCTTGACAATGTAAATTTATTCTATCACTTTTCTTCTTAGATGGCATATTTCATTTTACTGGTGATTTATCTACTACCAGTCTCCATGAAAAGTCTTAACATTGTACTTTATGATTACATCATTTGCATCTTGCTTTTATAGCTTTAGTTTTTTCATCTGTTAGATTTTCCCATGGTTTTACATAGTAATGTTTTATTAATGCATTCTTATACCATGTTTTTCTACATTAGCAATTTATACTTTCCACAAGAATATTCTTTCTTGGTAATATTTTATCTTTTCATTTAAACACTCTTTTTTCTCTTTTATTCTTTTTTCAATACCCCAAAATGTATCCTTGTTTTCTTCCTATTTAATTATATTTGCATACTTTATTCCCAAATCGTATACCTAACACAGAAATTTCATTCACTGTAAAATATCTACCCCTATCTTTCCCACATTGCTGAAACATTTACTTTTATCTTTATTTAAACCCATCCTTATCACCTCTAGACACTGCTGTAGACACTCATTTGTGCAAGTTATTAATTATTTTATCCTAATTTTGTTTTTTGCAATTATTATAAAGTCATCTGCATACGTTAACAGACCTAGAATTTTCAACCCTTCAGGTATTATATACCCCACCTAATTTATTTTGTAACTTATTTCACAAAATATCAAATTCATAACTAATTCAAAGAGTATGCAACTCATTATACATCCTTGTCTTACGCCACTCTTCATATGTACCTCTTGGTTTAACAAACCATTTACAGTTGTTTTTACTTTATTATTACTTTACACTGATATAGAACATTTTCTTATTTTCTCTCTTACATTATATTCTTTCATTATCACTCATATGATTTAATGTAAAGTCGTATCAAATGCCTTATTAAGGTCTCCTATCATGATTTTAGCTTTCTATTTTCTATTTCTAATATCATCCACAATTTCTGTAAATATCATTAATTATACTTGACAGCCCTTTCCCTTACACTATATAAACTATCTTCCATAATATTTTCCATTTTAGTTTCAAATCTGTTTGTATTGTTTTCATAAAGATAATATAATCATTATTATTCAAATACTATCAGCCAGTTTTTTAATCATCTTCTATCTTCCCTCTTCCATATGAGTTTAGGTATTCCAGTATATAATCATTTATACATAAAATCTTCATGTAACCATTCATTCAAAATCTTTAAAGATATATTTTTTCGCCAGGCCCTTAATTTTTTATACATTTCATATCCTATTCCATCTGGTCCTGCAGCCAAATCTATATTTACTTGTCCTAATACTCTATATAGCTCATTTAAAGACATCTCCTTTTCCAACTCTTTATTCTCTTTTTCTCTTTTATTACTTTCCATGTTTTTTCATTACCTTCCTTTTTCTTTAAACATTTCTTGTACATTTTGTTGTACACTATTAATAATCTTTTCCTGAGTTCTTTCAATTGTGCCTTTTACATTTTTTATCTGTAGCATTACACTGCCTTCTTCCTTTACTAATCTGCTTAAGTATCTTGATACTTCTTTTTCCCATGTAAAAAATGCTTAAATAACATTTTTTCTTGATTTCTTGCATACATTTTTTTTCCTTTTCAAAGTACTTTCTATAACTATGTTCTAAATCTTCCAATGCATTATTACATGTTTTTTATATTTCTCTCTGTCTCTACTTTTCTCACATCATATTGCCACTGTAAAAAAAAATTATATGTTTCCTTAAATATCATACACCGTTCAGACCAAGTTTTATAAAATGATTTCATAGTAATATATCTTCATAACTTTATCACTAATTTCTTTGTCTTTATTCCATATTTTTTCACTTATCCTTTTTATTCCTTTGCTTATTTTTATATATTCCTTGTTTACTTTTATCTCTAGACATAGTGCAAGATGATCAGAAAATTCTGTTTCAACTACTTCTCGTCTACTATAACTAAACCTTTTGATTCTATAAAATAATCTAGCTCAGTTCTATATATGCCCATTTTGTAAGTCCATGAAGTTTTGCCCCACAATTTTAACTTACCGCATTATATAACTTCTCACATTTTTCTTATATTATTTCTTTTCATGCTTGCCTTAAGTCACAATTAAAGTCACCTGTTATAAAATTAATATATCACTACATAGTCTAAAATCTGATTGAATAAGTTTTTGCTTTCTTTACAATTAGAATAAGTATATAATTTTATAATTCTATATACACGTACTTTCCATTTTAAACGTACAATGGTTAATCTTCCCACTTTTGCTAAAGGTACATCTAATATCTTTACTGTATTTCTACAGAATACAGCTATTCCAGAACATCTCTCACCTCCCAAATTCCAGATTATCTATCCTCCATTTAATTTCTCTGTTTGTAATCTTTCTTCATTTGTTAAACATTGTGTGTACTTTAATATAATTACTTCTACACCGCATGTATTACACCAATCCAAAATCCCTATTCCTTCTTATTATATGCTTAATTCCATTCACATTTACAGAAAGCACTTGAACATTTGCATTTTCCATTGATTCATGGTTCCATAATCTCATAGCTAATTACTGTGTTAGCTTTCTTAATAGGTGATTCTAAGCGTAGCAGATTTCCCTCCTAAGGGTGAAAATCAAACACTGTGCCTTGTGTCTTTGAGAAAAACACTTTAAGCATTATAACAACCTCCAATCATTAGCTTATTTTTCATCCATTTCCTTTCTTTTGTACTTATCACATTAAATTTTCTTTCTCTGTCTTTTCCTTTTTACCAATATAATTATTTTTCCCTTTTACAACCTCCCAATTTAAGTCTTCTTTACTTATTTCAGAACCTTCTTCTATGTTCTCTTTATTATTTTTTCCTCATCTAATGTTTTTTTCTATTACTTCAAAAATTTCTTTTCTTTGTTAATTTTCTTCTCGTTCTTTTTCCTTTATTTTATTTTCATGTTTTCAATCCAACTATAAATTTCCAATTATGTTACATTTATAAGATTTCAATTCACATTTTTGCAACATGTTCAAGCTCCCCACAAATGTAAAAATTTTTGTCATAGTTACTTATCATATGTCATTCTTTTCCACAAAAAAATAAATGTTTTGGGTTGTCCCCAGTATTTTTTGACATGCATATTCCCCTCCACATTTATCATGCTTGGCACATGTATAATTTTTTATAATTTTTTTCTCTTTCTATTTTTAGCACACTATTACAATCACAGCCACGACTAGTCCATAAACCCCTTTTGTCATAAACCTTTGCAGTGTTCAGTACTTCTTCACATAAAGTTTTCAAATGTCCTTTCAAAGTCTCTCTTTTGACCTTTGTTGTACATGAAATTTCTTTTTCGTTTCCCTGTTAAATGCGTTTATCACATAAAGAGTCCATCAATTACAGTCTTTCTTTTTTTCATATTCTCCAAGAAAAATTCCATTGAAAAAACAGTCTCAAATATAATGTCACAAAATGTCTCTTTGTTAATAAAAATAAATGCTCTTACCTCAAGTGCCTTTTCACCCAAAGGAGCTGTTAGATTTTACCACATTTCATATCTGTCCATTTCTTTCTTTACTTTGAATCCCTTCCACGTACTTCTAGTTTTCATTTTCTTCCATCTTCTTTTCTGCTAATCCTCTTTTTCCTTTGTTTCTCTGCATATGTTCTCTTTTCCATCTCAACACTAATTTTCAAGATTGTCTCTGCATCCCCTTTTTGTATTTTTTTCCATAATATCTCCCCAGGAAACATCTCCTCTTTTCTGATTCACCCCACATCACCATTTCTTTAATTAAATTATCTCCCAACCCTCCCAACCGGAGGATTATAAATATACATCCATCATTTGCTGACTCATCTCCATCAAACAGATTTCTTTCAAGCATCTCCTCCAAATCTTGCACACATTCTCCTGTTTTGATATTTGCTTTCTCCTCCATTTCTCTCACCACTCCATCATTTCCTTCTCTCTATATCTGCTTTCTTGTTTCTGTGGGCTGCCTCTGCACCTGGAGCAGAAATAGGAAGTGGCCCTGTGAAATGGGTCCAACTCACAAAAATGAAGAATAGGTAAATGTTCTCAATTCCAGGGCTACATTTCCCCAAGTAGAATAAGTGCCACCTCGGGTCTCCCTTAAGAAGAGGTTACTAGTCTTGTGGGGCTAACCCAGTCAGCAAAGGTAGATAGATAGATAGATAGATAGATAGATAGATAGATAGATAGATAGATAGATAGATAGATAGGACAGAAAATAAATGAACAAATAAATAAATAATGATTTTCTTCATCTCAGGCTTCCTCAACTTGTCTTCCTACACTGACAATATTTCTGTGCCATATAGTAGTACTGGTCACTCCACTGTTTTGTACTCCTTCCATTTCAGCTTCTTTGGATTTCTTCTCTCACACACTACCACTAACACTCTGTGTCAGTTGGCTGTAGAAGCACTGATTCTACCTTTGACCTGCTCATTAAACCCCCTTCACCACCCCTCACAGATACTTGAAACTCTTAATGTGTTCTACTTCTGTCTCAATTTCACCTTCTTCTGATTTGCTATTTATTGAATCCTACACTTGCTTACAGTTTTAAGTTGTGCTTTTTAACTGCAATAAGGGTTGCTGTTCTGCATATAACTGCACTGTATGTACTGTTTTCCAGTGCATTAAGATATCCATTTCATAGTTCCATAACACTTAGTCTCTAAACCAGCCATTTTACATTAAGATCAAAGTCTGCACTCTTGTGAATGAACAGGGCTGATTCCATCTATCTGAGCTGGGAATTGCTACTAGAGAATTTAATGTGTGCTTACCTAATTGGCCTTAGGGCATAGCTAGTGTAAAACTTGATATTTTTCTGCATATATATATATATATATATATATATATATATATATATATATATATAAAATTAAATATCATTGTGCACTCACATTGCTTGTTTTAATAACATTGTTTAAGATTTCTCTTCTATGTATTACTTTTTAATTTTATGTTGCATTTTTTAACTCCTGTAAGGGCTGCTGTTCTCCATATAAATTCACTATGTCTACTGTTTTTTATTGTTTTTAAACATCTGTTTTGTGGTTCCCTAATGATTGAGCTCCAAACCAGTCATTTTACATTAAGAGTGTCAAAGCCTGCACTATTTGGGTAGGAGTAGGCTGATTTCACCTGTCTGGGCTGGGGTTACTGGTGGAAGGCTTATTGTGTACTACCTTATTGACTTTAGGGAATATCTAGTGTAAAACTTGTTTTTTTTCTGTTCATATATAAGCCTCACATTTGCCTAAAGCTGATCTTCTTGCAGCAGTGGTTATTGGTGCCTTCTATAGATTCAATCACCAGAAATTGCACTTTCCCTATAAAAACTACATCCTGTGCTATTCACAGAGCAGCTAGTTTGCATGCTGAGCAGCATTACCATATTTAGTTAGGACTATTTAGGTTTAGATTACACTATTACAGCACCCAGGACTATCACTGCTCAATGAGCAGCTGGTTTGGGGGCTGGGCAGCATTTCTGGATTGTTTAGCTGTAGATTATGCTAAGTAAGTACCCAGTCCTCATCCAGTTGCAAACACCCTCCACTCCTTTCTCTTGTGAAGCACATATTAGGACCTACAACCCTGGACAGGAACTTTCCTTTTTTTCTCTGTGTCTAGCTCGGTGGACATGGGCATCCTGAGGCAATGTAACAATTGCCTTATGTAAATTGACAACCACTTAATTCCGGAATAGAGAAATGCAGTATGTGAGAGATGTAATTACACAATATCACTGGAGGCTAGACTTTCACATACAGACACAAAAAACAACAAACAGGTTGTCAGTGACACACGCATACACACACACACACACACACACACACACACACACACACACACACACACACACACACACACACACACACACACCATTCTCCACACTTTACCTTCCTGGACTATATGAAGAGAGACGTGACTGAGCTCTCAGAATGTGTGTCACAGGCAGGTATGAGCATAGCACTGAGGAACATTCTAGTATCTTCAAGGCTGATACCACAATTCCAACAGAAAATGATTGACTTTTATAATGGGCTTAGTTGCTGGTATCAGGGAAGGTCTTCTCCTGTCACCACTAAGCTTTTGGATATTGGTGAAAACATTATCCACCCCTGTAGTGCCTTTTTTAGGCATTACCAAACAGACAAGCCTTCCAACAAAGCAAAATCTACTCAGCATAAAGTAAAGGTATTACTGCTCAGTGATAGGAGTCTCCATAAGAAACTGCACTACCTGAAAGCATTTCTCACCCTGGAGAATGCTGATATCTGTGCAGTTACAGAAACATGATTCAAAGCCATGGAAAGCAGCCAGGCAGTACAAGGCTATAATATTTTTGTACATTTAGACCAGCTACTGCACATGAAGGGACAAGAGGTTGAGGTATATCAGTCTACATAAAAAGTAAGCACACCTCAAGACTGATCAAGCAATACAACGTGCTTGAGCTTTTTCATGTCCAACTATCCATGGGAAATATCCATTACCATATTCTTGCTAGCTACAGGTCCCCCATCATGAACCAGGAGACCCTTACAGCATGTCTGAAGATACCATTCAACCCAATACCAAACTCATGGGTGATTTTAACTAACCCTTCATTAACTGGGAAGCATGCATGACTAGTAATATAAATACCCAAAGCTTTCTATAATTTGTCAATGAAAATACCCAGTAGCCACTAGTAAGGGTACAAATAATCTAGAGCTAGTATTCACAAATATGGGATAGTGCTTTACCACCCCAAGTTTGATGCCCTTACTATTTAGTCAGATCACAAATTGGTATCCCTTCAAATAAAGATAAAACTAGATCCCCCACCTAACCACAACAACGTTAAGAACTTTTCTAAGGCAAATTACTTCCTAGTGGAAGGGAAGTGGTTAGCATAATGGTTAAGGTGTTTACCTCACAGTCACAAGGTACACAGTTGGATTCATACCTTTGAGGGAAAATTAGCTAGGCTTAAAATGGCCCACAAGTCTAGTACTTATGTACTATGACCCTATTAACCTATTAAGTCATGGCATAGCTATTTTACAAGCTCCCCCAAACCTTGAAAAGACAGAAGCTTATGTGGAGGTATACACAAAAGCCTTGTATGACCATATAAACAAATGCATAGAAACATCAATACCAGATCAAAATAAGCTTGGGTCAGACCACAAAAACAAGCCACCCTGTTGGGCCCCTGGTATTAATAGGTTCTACAATAAAATAAAGAAAGAAAATACTGCCTAGAAGTAAGAGAGAATGTACACAACAAAGCAGAATATCAATCATTAGTCTAAACAAGCAAATCAGGGAGCTAGTCAAGTCATCAAAGGCAAATTTTGAGGCAAAAATAGCCTCCCAAGCTAAAGATAACCATAAAGCATTTTTCATTTATGTTGACAATCTTAAGGGTAACACCCAACAATGTGAAGAATTAGCTGTAGACAGCATCACCTATTTTCAGCCAGAAGATATAGCAAATCTGCTGATCAATAAATTCAGCTCAAATTTCAACCCCCAAAGAAATACCCTCCACCATTTCTCCACCAGTTATCACCAAAGAACAGGTCACCACTGCACTCTCTAAAGTTAAAAACATAGCATAGATGGGTCTCAACGATATTCCAGGATGCTTCTTAAACACCTTGAAAAGGACCTATTAGGCCCACTAAGATCTCTGTTTAACCACAGCCTCTGGACTGGCTTTTTATCTCACTGGAGTGGAGGACAGCAACATTCATCTCTCTGCATAAAGGTGACCTTAAACTGACTCTGGAAATTACAGACCCAAAAGTTTGACTAGTCTTATATGCAAGGCCATGGAAAGAATAATCATGGACCTGATAAATCATGACATAGAAAATCTCCAAACACTCAACTCAACTCAGTTCTCCTTGTCAAGGGCAGGTCATGCCTTCTAAATCTGGTTGACTGTTTTGAGCAAGTCACTAGGGCCATGAATGAGGATAAAACAGTGCATACTGCCTACCCTGACCTGGCTAAGGCATTTGACACAATCCACCCCAATCAGGTACTATAAATAAACTCACTGAACTGGGCATAAACTCTTATGTCACTAGATGGATAACCAAATGGCTCATAAACAGGACACATATTGTTAAAGTGGGTGAATCCAGATCTAGAAATAGGCCAGTTACTTGTGCTGCCATAGAGCTCAGTGCTGGGACCACTCCTGTTTAAATTATACTCCTCTGAAGTCAAGGCTAAAGTAGAAGGCCTCTGGCTGACAAAGATTGTCAATGACTGCAAGCTGGAGGCAATCAGTGAATGCCCAACAATGTAGAGGAGCCAGATCCATGGCGTAAAACTAAACGCAAAAAATGCATAATCATACTCCTTGGGAAGTCAAAACCCCTGAAAATTACAACATTAACAGCATACCCCTAAGAGTGGATTCAGAGGTGAGAGATATACATATTCAGACAGATAATAGCTTGAACTTTGATAGCCATGTGTCTACAGTGGTGAGGAAGTTCTTCTATGTGGTACAGCTTATATTTAAAGGTATAGCATCCAGATCCCAGTAAGTTATAATCCCACTGTACTTTGCCCTCATCAGAACATTAACCAAGCACAATGCACCTTTTGGCATGTATTTGACTAGGCACTTACAACAGCTGGAGCAACTTCAGAGGTTCCTCACAGGCAAAATACAGAGTGTTAACAATATGCCATATGCAGACAGATTAAAAGCCCTATTACTTTATTTTGTATCCTACCGACTATTAGGAAGTAGCCTATGCCTAACTACAAGGCACTCACAAATATAGCCCTGATGGAGCTCCTACACATTTGCAATACTAAAAGCATGAGGGTCACATAATCTATGGATCTAAATCTGGTCTGTGAGGCAAACAAAACATGTTGGAGAGACAGATATGTGTCTCAGTTAACCCTTCTTAGGAACAGGCTTCTTCTCCACGTTAAGCAGAGCCCTTCCCTGGCTCTTTTCAAACACAGTTTGGATCAATGGATGGGAATTGTAAATTTGCTTCTGGAGATAGTGCCCATGTCACTCATGGACATGGGCAGACCATAAAATACTCAAAGGCATCAGCACAAACCTAAGTCATCGTCTAGCCCCTAGAGATTATGAATCTGGTAAAATCTGGATAATATTGGCTATGTTTGTAAAGGCTCTTAAGTAATTTGCCTAGTAATCTCCTATGACGCTGTGACCATATAAGCATCATCTGCATATAGTAAATATGTCAGTCTGTCTCCTTCGACTTATTTACTAATATAGTCCAGCACCAGAGCGAACAGTATTGGGCTCACTGTCAAACTCTGCATACCCACTCACATTGAGAACAACTGTAAGTCTGAACACTGTTACGTTTGTGTCATTCGGTCTTTTTATATAGTCTACACTAACTATATCAATGTTTCTGAGACTTCAAGTCATGACAGGACTGATCATATCAGTTTTCTTGGACCTTTTCTTTTGCTTTTTCCATGTCTACGAAAGCCGATTTGGACTCTCTTATAATTTCTAGCTCCTTTCTGCTATGTATTCTTCCTGTCTCAATCTAAACTGCTCATCTTTTATCTTACTTTCTAGTATTCTGAATATTCATTTATTAATCACCCTCTACAGCACTTTCATGCACTATGATAGGAGTGTGACACCTCTGCATTGACCACAGTTTTGAATATCCTCTTTGTTCTTATACATTGCCATTAGTATGCTAACTCTCCAATCATCTGGGATATGAATTTTTTTTCTCTAAACTCTGGTAAGAATCCTCAGGAGTAATGCCCCTCCCCCAACTCACCCATTGTTATGATCATATCTGATGTGACTTCATCTGAGCTTGCTGTTTTGCGTAACTAGATTTTACAAAGTGTTGCTCTTACTTCTTCAAGAGTGGTTCTTCATCTTTCATCATAGGTTGTGCACAGGGCAGTATAGTTTTTGTGGGTGTTTCTTCTTTTAGATACTCAAGGATGTGCCCCTTTCATCTGCCTTTGATGGCTTCTGGATTGGAGACCAGATTGTTGCTGGCATTCCTTATGAATGGTGGGTGATGACTATGTTTCTGTCTTTGCCTTACAGCCTGATAGAGTATCTTCATACCATCTACAAAGACATACATCTGGAGCATTTCTCCCTGGGCCTCCACTGAAAATTGGCTTTGTTCCAAGTCAGACTTTCCCGGTAAACAAGTGTTAAATAAATAAATAAATCGAGTGGGTCACTTTCCAGAAGATGGTTTGAGTCTCCTTCATATCTTTCTCTTTGACATTGTGACTGCTCCCTCCGGATACTTGTTAAACACCTAGTATTCATTGATAGTGTAATCCATCGTTCTAACTGTTACTTCTTCCCATACATGCTTTCTTTTTTTGACAACTTCCTGTACTTCAGCAATCTTTCACAAACAGGTTTTCATGCCTGGCTTGAGAGTATTAGCTGCTAAATGAGCTTCACACATACTTTTCTTAGATGCTGCCAGATTTCTTCATCTCCATCTGTTCCCTCCTCTTCGTGAGGTTCCAGAACCCTGGGCATTCCCTTCAAATCTTGTGCTTTCATTTCAGTCAATTCCAGCTCTTCAGCAAATTCTCCATTGACCACAGGACCTTTTTTAACCAATGCTCGCAGCTGATTGGTTTATGCTGGGGGCTGATGGTTTCACTGGCAATGAGTTTGCAGTGTCTGGTTCTTCTTCCCCATTTCCCATTCCTTAGGAGGAGGTTTACTTGAGTGGCATGTTAACCATGTATGTATGTGGTCTACCCGAATGGCATGTTAACCACTTTTATATGTGATTTTGTGACTGTCACTATGTGCTGGCCACCATCAAGCCATTTGCCACTGAGAAGTCTAAAATGTCTTATTTGTCTTTGATGCATCATGCATGTGGACCTAGGGAGTCATATCCTGTTATACTTGTCCTAATATGAGCATTCAAGTCCCCAATTATTAACACCAACTCATTTTGTCCCACTTACTCTATAAGGACCTATATCTGCTTCCTGAATGCACTCTTTTTCTCACCATCACAGCTCTGCATTGGAGCATAGGCTGGAATTATGAATACTGCCTTATCTTTATACTGCAGTTTGACTGCCATGAGTCTTTCACTAATTCTGATGAAATAACTCACTGTCTACAGAAGAGAGGCTCACATTTTTACACTGAAAGTGTTAAATCCTGTTAATTAAAATTGCTTTGTTACTCATTTTTCCATTTGAGTCGGTGCTGTGTTTATTTGTTAGTTAGTTTTGCTTCTAGTCTGGGTTATATTTTTCTAGTTGAGAATTCCCACAAATTTTGTCCTCCCACTCAGTAGTGAACTCTGGATCCCCAGGCAAGTAACTTTACTGCACTGTCTTTCCATCTTTTTCCTAGATTCACAGGATGTTCAATCTTCTCCTTACCATCATACCATTGTCTTCCAAGGCTGCATCTTGTCAGTGAACTTAAAGTCGGTGAGTGCATGCTTATTCCATTTTTTGTGGTTGATTGGAATTACGTTCTACTTTTTTCTTGCATTTTCTGGAAGTGTAATGAGTTGGCAGACTAAAGATTCCCTGCAGACTTTGTCAGAGGTACTGGGTTTGCAAATTAGTGTAACTAAGGAATTTATTTTTTCAAGCTATGATACAGAATCGGAATTGCCTAGACATAGGAAGGCCTTGTTGAGTCTAATTATGGTGGGTGCCAAGCAAGCTATTACTAGAAAATCTAAATAAGTCTAAACCAACTTTACTATCAGTAGCGAATATAGTAACGGCGATAAAACAACTGGAATTGGGATCTTTAGAACAGCAGGAGCAAACTATGTGGATTCATACCCCTTTGAGGGAAAATTAGCTAGGCTTAAAATGGCCCAGCGGTCTAGTACTTATGTACTATGACCCTATTAACCTATTAAGTCATGGCATAGCTATTTTACAAGCTCCCCCAAACCTTGAAAAGACAGAAGCTTATGTGGAGGTATACACAAAAGCCTTGTATGACCATATAAACAAATGCATAGAAACATCAATACCAGATCAAAATAAGCTTGGGTCAGACCACAAAAACAAGCCACCCTGTTGGGCCCCTGGTATTAATAGGCTCTACAATAAAATAAAGAAAGAAAATACTGCCTAGAAGTAAGACAGAATGTACACAACAAAGCAGAATATCAATCATTAGTCTAAACAAGCAAATCAGGGAGCTAGTCAAGTCATCAAAGGCAAATTTTGAGGCAAAAATAGCCTCCCAAGCTAAAGATAACCATAAAGCATTTTTCATTTATGTTGACAATCTTAAGGATAACACCCAACAATGTGCAGAATTAGCTGTAGACAGCATCACCTATTTTCAGCCAGAAGATATAGCAAATCTGCTGATCAATAAATTCAGCTCAAATTTCAACCCCCAAAGAAATACCCTCCACCATTTCTCCACCAGTTATCACCAAAGAACAGGTCACCACTGCACTCTCTAAAGTTAAAAACATGGCATGGATGGGTCTCAACGATATTCCAGGATGCTTCTCAAACACCTTGAAAAGGACCTATTAGGCCCACTAGGATCTCTGTTTAACCACAGCCTCTGGACTGGCTTTTTATCTCACTGGAGTGGAGGACAGCAACAGTCATCTCTCTGCATAAAGGTGACCTTAAACTGACTCTGGAAATTACAGACCCAAAAGTTTAACTAGTCTTATATGCAAGGCCATGGAAAGAATAATCATGGACCTGATAAATCATGACATAGAAAATCTCCAAACTCTCAACTCAACTCAGTTCTTCTTGTCAAGGGCAGGTCATGCCTACTAAATCTGGTTGACTGTTTTGAGCAAGTCACTAGGGCCATGAATGAGGATAAAACCGTGCATACTGCCTACCTTGACCTGGCTAAGGCATTTGACACAATCCACCCCAATCAGGTACTATAAATAAACTCACTGAACTGGGCATAAACTCTTATGTCACTAGATGGATAACCAAATGGCTCATAAACAGGACACATATTGTTGAAGTGGGTGAATCCAGATCTAGAAATAGGCCAGTTACTTGTGGTGCCATAGAGCTCAGTGCTGGGACCACTCCTGTTTAAATTATACTCCTCTGAAGTCAAGGCTAAAGTAGAAGGCCTTTGGCTGACAAAGATTGTCAATGACTGCAAGCTGGAGGCAATCAGTGAATGCCCAACAATGTAGAAGAGCCAGATCCATGGCATAAAACTAAACGCAAAAAAATGCATAATCATACTCCTTGGGAAGTCAAAACCCCTGAAAATTACAACATTAACAGCATACCCCTAAGAGTGGATTCAGAGGTGAGAGATATACATATTCAGACAGATAGTAGCTTGAACTTTGATAGCCATGTGTCTACAGTGGTGAGGAAGTTCTTCTATGTGGTACAGCTTATATTTAAAGGTATAGCATCCAGATCCCAGTAAGTTATAATCCCACTGTACTTCGCCCTCATCAGAACATTAACCAAGCACAATGCACCTTTTGGCATGTATTTGACTAGGCACTTACAACAGCTGGAGCAACTTCAGAGGTTCCTCACAGGCAAAATACAGAGTGTTAACAATATGTCATATGCAGACAGATTAAAAGCCCTATTACTTTATTTTGTATCCTACCGACTATTAGGAAGTAGCCTATGCCTAACTACAAGGCACTCACAAATATAGCCCTGATGGAGCTCCTACACATTTGCAATACTAAAAGCATGAGGGTCACATAATCTATGGATCTAAATCTGGTCTGTGAGGCAAACAAAACATGTTGGAGAGACAGATATGTATCTCAGTTAACCCTTCTTAGGAACAGGCTTCTTCTCCACGTTAAGCAGAGCCCTTCCCTGGGTCTTTTCAAACACAGTTTGGATCAATGGATGGGGAATTGTAAATTTGCTTCTGGAGATAGTGCCCATGTCACTCATGGACAGGGGCAGACCGTAAAATACTCACGGCATCAGCACAAATCTAAGTCATCGTCTAGCCCCTAGAGATTATGAATCTGGTAACATCTGGATAATATTGGCTATGTTTGTAAAGGCTCTTAAGTAATTTGCCTAGTAATCTCCTATGACGCTGTGACCATATAAGCATCATCTGCATATAGTAAATATGTCAGTCTGTCTCCTTCGACTTATTTACTAATATAGTCCAGCACCAGAGCAAACAGTATAGGGCTCACTGTCAAACTCTGCATACCCACTCACATTGAGAACAACTGTAAGTCTGAACACTGTTAAGTTTGTGTCATTCGGTCTTTTTATATAGTCTACACTAACTATATCAATGTTTCTGAGACTTCAAGTCATGACAGAACTGATCATATCAGTTTTCTTGGACCTTTTCTTTTGCTTTTTCCATGTCTACGAAAGCCGATTTGGACTCTCTTATAATTTCTAACTCCTTTCTGCTATGTATTCTTCCTGTCTCAATCTAAACTGCTCATCTTCTATCTTACTTTCTAGTATTCTGAATATTCATTTATTAATCACCCTCTACAGCACTTTCATGCACTATGATAGGAGTGTGACACCTCTGCATTGACCACAGTTTTGAATATCCTCTTTGTTCTTATACACTGTCAATAGTATGCTAACTCTCCAATCATCTGGGATATGAATTTTTTTCTCTAAACTCTGGTAAGAATCCTCAGGAGTAATGCCCCTCCCCCAACTCACCCATTGTTATGATCACATCTGATGTGACTTCATCTGAGCTTGCTGTTTTGCGTAACTAGATTTTACAAAGTGTTGCTCTTACTTCTTCAAGAGTGGTTCTTCATCTTTCATCATAGGTTGTGCATAGGGCAGTATAGTTTTTGTGGGTGTTTCTTCTTTTAGATACTCAAGGAAGTGCCCCTTTCATCTGCCTTTGATGGCTTCTGGATTGGAGACCAGATTGTTGCTGGCATTCCTTATGAATGGTGGGTGATGACTATGTTTCTGTCTTTGCCTTACAGCCTGATAGAGTATCTTCATACCATCTACAAAGACATACATCTGGAGCATTTCTCCCTGGGCCTCCACTGAAAATTGGCTTTGTTCCAAGTCAGACTTTCCCGGTAAACAAGTGTTAAATAAATAAATAAATTGAGTGGGTCACTTTCCAGAAGATGGTTTGAGTCTCCTTCATATCTTTCTCTTTGACATTGCGACTGCTCCCTCAGGATACTTGTTAAACACCTAGTATTCATTGATAGTGTAATCCATCGTTCTAACTGTTACTTCTTCCCATACATGCTTTCTTTTTTTGACAACTTCCTGTACTTCAGCAATCTTTCACAAACAGGTTTTCGTGCCTGGCTTGAGAGTATTAGCTGCTCAATGAGCTTCACACATACTTTTCTTAGATGCTGCCAGATTTCTTCATCTCCATCTGTTCCCTCCTCTTCGTGAGGTTCCAGAACCCTGGGCATTCCCTTCAAATCTTGTGCTTTCATTTCAGTCAATTCCAGCTCTTCAGCAAATTCTCCATTGACCACAGGACCTTTTTTAACCAATGCTCTTGGCTGATTGGTTTATGCTGGGGGCTGGCGGTTTCACTGGCAATGAGTTTGCAGTGTCTGGTTCTTCTTCCCATTTCCCATTCCTTAGGAGGAGGTTTACTTGAGTGGCATGTTAACCATGTATGTATGTGGTCTACCCGAATGGCATGTTAACCACTTTTATATGTGATTTTGTGACTGTCACTATGTGCTGGCCACCATCAAGCCATTTGCCACTGAGAAGTCTAAAATGTCTTATTTGTCTTTGATGCATCATGCATGTGGACCTAGGGAGTCATATCCTGTTATGCTTGTCCTAATATGAGCATTCAAGTCCCCAATTATTAACACCAACTCATTTTGTCCCACTTACTCTATAAGGACCTATATCTGCTTCCTGAATGCACTCTTTTTCTCACCATCACAGCTCTGCATTGGAGCATAGGCTGGAATTATGAATACTGCCTTATCTTTATACTGCAGTTTGGCTGCCATGAGTCTTTCACTAATTCTGATGAAATAACTCACTGTCTACAGAAGAGAGGCTCACATTTTTACACTGAAAGTGTTAAATCCTGTTAATTAAAATTGCTTTGTTACTCATTTTTCCATTTGAGTCGGTGCTGTGTGTATTTGTTAGTTAGTTTTGCTTCTAGTCTGGGTTATATTTTTCTATTTGAGAATTCCCACAAATTTTGTCCTCCCACTCAGTAGTGAACTCTGGATCCCCAGGCAAGTAACTTTACTGCACTGTCTTTCCATCTTTTTCCTAGATTCACAGGATGTTCAATCTTCTCCTTACCATCATACCATTGTCTTCCAAGGCTGCATCTTGTCAGTGAACTTAAAGTCGGTGAGTGCATGCTTATTCCATTTTTTGTGGTTGATTGGAATTACGTTCTACTTTTTTCTTGCATTTTCTGGAAGTGTAATGAGTTGGCAGACTAAAGATTCCCTGCAGACTTTGTCAGAGGTACTGGGTTTGCAAATTAGTGTAACTAAGGAATTTATTTTTTCAAGCTATGATACAGAATCAGAATTGCCTAGACATAGGAAGGCCTTGTTGAGTCTAATTATGGTGGCTGCCAAGCAAGCTATTACTAGAAAATCTAAATAAGTCTAAACCAACTTTACTATCAGTAGCGAATATAGTAACGGCGATAAAACAACTGGAATTGGGATCTTTAGAACAGCAGGAGCAAACTATGTAGGAAAGACAAGGAATGAGGTTTAAAAGAAGGCCAGGTTTGAATGAGCTATGTAATGTTTGCCTGACAATGACTGGCTAGATTATAAGTTATGTATAATGTTTGCTATTACAAATGTGTCAGTGTGGTTTGTAATGTATAATGATTGAAACTAGAATTGTGTCAGGATGGTTTGTTTTTGTTTATAAAAATATAAGATTGCCTATGTTATATGTGATAATTTAGTAAAGCTGTTTCTTGTTAAAAAAAAAAAAAAACAATCCACATAAAAAGAAAAATGTGTGACAACACCTGTGATTTTTTTGTTGCATTCACCAAGTACTATGATTTGGTTTCTCAAGACTGGCTTCTTAATGACCTTCCCATTTATCTTCAAACCTCCAACAAATGATTCATGAGCTACTTCTCTAGTTATTAGCTGGTCAGTTTGCATTCCCCATCTAAATTTCATGTAGCAAGCAAGCCGCAAGGCTCTTTACATCAGCTCTGTAATTCCTGTTTTTTATGTCCTTCCATCATGGAATATGGATAGATTTGCCTCAAAATTAAACATTTTCACAGACACATGCAAAAGCACTTGGTTTAGTGTCATATCTGAACACATTTCATAACATTAGGAAAGATAAATAAATACATAAATATAAATGATTGTATGAAGTAAAGCTTTATGCAGTTCTATTGCTTTCTGTATAACCCATCAGATAATAAAAAGGATAGCTGCCTTTGAGATTGGTATTCTTACTAATATATACCCAATCAGAGCAAAGACATACAAAATGTGAGCCTCTTCAGTCATATGGATGCAGAAAGAAATAACATGTCTTAAATTATTTGTGAACATGTATATAAACAAGAAGAAAAAAATTACGTCATGCATGCTTTTATATGTATGTCAGACTGCATGAATAATTACCAGCTTACAAACAGAATGATAGGTAATCATGTTATTCAATTTGTGTTTGTCTGTTATTCATTTAGGTATGCAGGTTCATTTTTATATCTCTTTCCAACCCAGGTGACGAGGTTTCGTGCGCAGGCAGCACTTATGGAGTATTTATAGTAGCCATTGAATTAGCATGTTTCATGGACATAGCCAGAGAAAACTCATTCAGATGTGAAAATAACTTATTAGTTCTTTGCAGACACTTTGTGAGCTCTGGACCCTATAACTGTGATACAGAAGCTATAATGATTCAGCAAGCATAACAAAAGTAATAATAGTAAGAAAGTTAGTAGTAATACTAATTTTTTTTAATTTTAATTATGTTCAAGGGATTTTTAGCAATTTCAGGACTAAGTTACATCATTTATTAATTAGTTTGCTATGCCATCAGTTTCCTTCTTCTGCTTCTGTCACAGACTTGTGTTGATTTTTACTATATTTCTTTAAAAACATTCTAAGCATCCCTTGCTCAAATGCTAAAAGGGAGAATGACAGCTGATCACTAAAATCCATTAACCAACTCAGTGTATCACGCACTGCAGGCGCGTCCTTTTCTTTTTTTCTGGAGGAAAAGGAATTACATAAATGAAAATGCTTAGCCTTTGTCTGAAGCCAAATAAGAAGACAATTCTAAAGCTTTTGGGATAAATATCCCACATTTTGGGATATTTGCAAATAGTCTAAACTTATACTTTTATTCACTAGTTGCCCTTTTCTTTTAAAAAGAAAACTGAAACCTTTACACGTATTTCAATTTTCAGCCCACCTCTTTATAACTTAATGAAATATAGCCACAGACCTTTTTTTCTTTATTACAGAGTGACAGACATTAAAACATTCTCAAACTTGAAATCTTTCTGTTAACATCGTTTTTTTTGGATCTGAACTCCTTTCATGTTCTGTTCAGTTATGCACTGAAAGTCATTTCATATTCAAAAACCTGCATGGTGATTGGAGGAATCAGTCAATGTGCTTGTTAAACGAGGACTGACAAGAGAAATCAGTCCTGGCATTTCTTCAGTACGGCATTTATTTATTTTCATTTTAAATGCCAGTACTAAATAAAATGCTGTAATATAAGGAATTGCACCATTCAGATCATATGTCTGTCTGTTGCTTAAAATAATAAAAAATTTTAAATTTTAATGCATCTTAAACAGTTTAATAACTGCAGTACTGTCTGCAGGTGCTGTCATCAGTAACACAGCTTTAATTCCTCTTTGGTATGTAACAATAACAACCAAATTCTGTGTGGCCGGGCATAAGTATGTCTACCCTTTCAACTTGGTTTTATAATAACTAGAGTCATTTGCTTTTAAGCAGAAATAGGAAAACTAGCTATGTGTCCTGGACATGATACTGCTTATGAAAAATGCAATACCAACAAGTTGTTTTCCTGGAACAGAATTTTACACTTTACCTCATTTCTGCACTGGTCTATGAAACAGAATAACCCAATATTTAAAAAATGTCACTGTTTCCAATACCAGGGGCACCACTACAAGCAATCTCCATAAAATAACTTCCAAACTTGTACCTGCTGAAATGGAAATTAATTTTTTATTCAATGACTTTATTCCCTGATGATTTGCTAGAAAAACACAGCTTTTATGAAAAACAGATCAAAAACATGAAGCAATCATCTACACGTTCTGTCTAAAACTACACAGACACACATATATATTTACAAAAAAAAAAAAAAAAAAACAGTGGCAGAGACAGTAATGTAATGTACTTTACAGTCACAAAGCACATGTAGTACTTTCAGTGGAAGTCCAAGACTACCAGAATCTGACAGAAGAACACCAAAGTCCTTTTATACAATGACACTATTTATAAACATTTTCCCTTAAATAATGTAATTAGTACTAGGCTATCTGTCTTTGTCAGACATTTTAACACTAGGCAAATTTCCCATCCCAAAGATAAGAGTTAAGACTGGACCTTGAGTTGATGAGGTCAACAACTTAATCATAATTCCAACTGCCAACCCCCCAGCTTTGTTTAATCACTTTGCCTTCAAAATCAAGACCAAACCATACCAACCATGGGTAAATCCTATGTTATCTACTCCCAGTCATGGATTATTGCTAAATGATATTACCAGTACACCAACCCCAGTCTCTAGTTTCAGTTATGTACAGAATGAGATATTCTTCCCTTTGCTGATCTCTTCTTTTGTTTTCACATGGCAAAAGTGTAGCTCTGCCCTTATTCTGCAAAAATACCATCAAGAAATCCATATCACCATGTCAAATGTACTATTTACAAGTTTTCTTCAGACTTATAGAGTCACAGGATCATTGGAGGTTACTAGGCTAATGGCCCTGGGGTCCTTACAAGACTAGCCAAGAGTTTATCCCCAAAAAAGAAAACTCAGTCATCATCTGTTACCCCTGTCAATGAGGAACACAAGTGGAACCCCTGCTACAAATTTGTGGTTTCCCATTCACTCATCTAGGTTGTACATGAAGACGATCAGTGAGGTACTGTGTTTGATTTGTATGGGAAGTGTATTTCAGAGATGGGGCAGCCACTGGGAGACAAACCTCTGTCTCTAGCAGGTTTTGTTAAAGTCGCATATTAGATTTAGGCCTTTCAAGTGGGTAATGTGTGAGGAGTTATACTTATGGATATGGAGCATCTCTAGTAGGGCAGTGTCCAAGATTGCCTTGTAGGTGAGAGACAAATCACCTTTGCGCAATCCATATGATACCAAGTAGTATGATAGTGATTTGAGCCTGTTCAAAAGGACAGGTGTTGGAGGCCATTGTTTCTCTTTGTGAGGTATTTCTGAGGCCTTTACAGCTGATGCAGGTGTTTGGAGAGGTACATACCAAAAAGGTCATTGTACTCAATTATTGGCCTAATGAGGGAGGAGTACAGAGAGGTAATAACCTCCTTTTTTCCTGGATACAAACCCTTTACTTATGAGAAAAAACAAGTAAAAGGTTTTTCTGACCACTGCCGCTACATGATAGTCGAATGTGAAATTGTTGTCAACCTGTGACATTGGTCTCTCAACACAAGTTGTGTGCTTAGGGGATTGCTGTTGATGTGGTAATCAGTAGGGGCCATGTTTTTGCTGAATGATAGGATAATGCATTTTTTTCCATTTAACCTAAGTCCATGACTTTGACACCAGTCATTTGTTGCTGTGAGACCCTCTTGTAGTATATTAACATCATCTGGGGAGTCAATGACAGCACCCAACTTACAATCGTCCACAAACTTGGTCAGCCACAGGCCTTTTGTCTTTGCCTGGACCTATGAGAAGTAGATGCCAAACAGTAGGGATCCCTGGGAACACTACTATTGACAGATCTGCTGTTGGAGGTGGAGGTACCTATTTTGACCTTGTGGGTCTTATTGGTGAACCAGATGGCCAGTTTGGCCATCCACCTGATGAGGTAGGGATTTGTTCCAAGTTGTGTTAGTTTATCGATGATGCTTGAGTGGGGGATTGTGTCAAAGTCAAGGCAAGCTGTATGTACTGACTTTCTCTCATTCAGACCTTTGTGACAGTCTCAAAAAAGTCAACCAGGTTCAACAGGTTCAACAGGCAAGATCTGCCCTTGGCAAATCTGAACTGTGTGGGGTCAAGTGCTTGGAGATTGCCTATGTCCTTGTTTGTGAGGCCCATAATGATATGCTCTATGGCTTTACAGATCAGACTTGATAGGCTAATGGAGTGATATTTTCCAGGGTAAGTAGTGGCACTACTTTTGTGCAATTCTCCACTCTGCTTGAATGAAGCCTATAGTTAGGATGTGGTTGAATAGGATTCTCAATGGCAAAGGTAGTTCTTGCTGGAGATGGTGCATAATACAGCCTGGGATACTATCAGGTCCCATGGAAGCTGTGTTATTTCCGTTGGATAGGGCCTCATAGTTTGCCCTTTGTTCTATGTGGGTAAAACCACGAGGAAATTAAAGGAATGAATAGTGGAGCATAAATCTGACATTAGAAGGAACATCACCACAAGTGCACTAAATAAGCATATTAAAGACGATAATCCTAATCATTATTTTAAATTTAGAGTGATAGACTCTGTTTCTTTAGGGGGCAGCCACGGTGGTGCAGCGGTTAGACTTGCTGCCTCACAGCAAGAGGTTCTCCGGTTCGATTCTCGGCTGGGGTGCTTTCTGTGTGGAGTCTGCATGTCCTCCATGTGGTTGCGTGGGTTTCCTCTGGGTGCTCTGGTTTCCTCCCACATCCCAAAGACATGCAGTAGGTGGATTGGACACTCTAAATTGGCCCTACCTGTGAGTGTTTGCGTGTGTGTGCCTTTTGTGGAAGGTTGGGCACCGGGCTGGCAACTCGACACCGTAAAACTCCACTGCCAATCATGAGAGGACAGATGATCCACTGTGGTGACCCCTAACCAGAAAAAGCCAAAAGAAGAAGAAGAATCTGTTTCTTTAGGAATTAGAGGTGGGGATATGAATGATGCTATGGAATTGAAAGAATACCAGTGGATTGTTAGACTGCGGGCAGATGTTGAACCAGGAATAAATAGTGCAGTTAATTTAAAGCCTGTTTTAGTAAAAAGACAGCGGGATAATCTGTGATGTTTATACTTTTTAAAATGTTTTTTATTTATTATGTGAGAATTAATTTATGTAGGTATGTAACAATTGATATGTGTATGTTTTTAAGAGAAGGTGTGTGAGAATTTATTTGATAGGCTGGCTGTTGTCTTGTGATTAATGATGCTCTTATTTAAATTCTGAGTTTAATTAGTTTTTATATCACTGATGAAGGGTATAGACCTGAAAGCTCTGTTTGAGCAATAAACTTGGTTTTGTTTGACGTGGTTGTGGTCATTGAATTAACTTTTAGAGCATATCTGGTATTACAGTACAAGTCTTTTTGGAGGACTGGTTTATAAATTTCACACTTTCAGTATTCTGACACTTCAGACAGGCATTTATACAATGCATGCCATGAATGCAACATCTGCTATTTAGCAGACCTTAGTCAAAATCGTATTTACATCCTGACAGTTGGTAGCCCTCCATTACATACACTGAAAAATAACTCTCAGTATTGATAGCTGATTCTCATGTTATCTCTGTCCACACTTCCTGTTTTTCGTTCTTTCTTTCTTTTTTCTGTAGTTGTTTATTTTCTTTTTGAAAGATTCACTAGAAATTTAATTCTGAGGATTATAGATATCTTATACTCTGTCTCCATATAAATGTATGGGTGCATACATTTTTGTTGACAAGTATTTTCCTTGAAGGGGAATGGAGCTGGTGAAACTGATTGAAAATCAGTTGTTCAAAAAGTACCAGCTTTTTATGTTATGGATTGCAGTACAGTGAGGATCAGGGAATATACCCTTAACCCTTCTGTAGTGCAATCTCAGAGTTGGAATATATAATTAGCAGGGAGAGTGGGTTGTGCAAGGGAGCTTGCCCTACTGCAAAAACATTTGATTTATTTTATTTTTCAATCCTTTGTGGATCAATATTTTTGAATTTGATGTTTTCTCAAAGATTACTTGTACTATCAATCAATCATGATGCTTCCAAAAAAAAAAATATATATATATATATATATATATATATATATATATATATATATATATATATATATATATACACACACACACACACACACACACACACACACACACATCACAAAAAGACATCAAGCACCATAAACTTCATTCAGTCAGTATAAGGATTTTATTAACTCTAGTCTGTTAACAGGTACAGCAGATCAGGGTTTTGCTAAAACACTACAGCATCCAATGCATCACTAATGTTATCTCGAAAGCTACCCACATATCTAGCACAGTGATTTAACTAGATTAGAAATAAGAAGCATAAGGTAGAAATACTTTATTAAAATTTATTTGCAAATGTAACTTACCTAAATGTAACCCATGGTACGCTATCACTAATAATTACCCCCACCTCTTAAGAATGATTCCCTGGCATGGCCGTTCTAACTGCAGTACTTTAAAAAGCATAAATGGTAGTGTCTTATGCAGATGGAGCAGTTCTAGATCTAAGCATTTTTACAAGTAGAACAGTAGCATTATACATCTTTTCAGAATACAAATATGCATATTTTATTACTTTATTGTAGTTCTTAAATGTAAATGTTTAAATTGCATTGCAGATACAAATGTAGCTGTTATTCTAGTAAGACTTTCATGCCAGAGTAACTAATAACAAAGTCAATTCAGGTGGCAATAGGCTACGTTGAATAAGGGAACAAGAAATGAATGAATGACAGATTGTCATTCCCAGAGGTATTACAATTGTTATTGATTGAAAGGTCATCACATCCCTTATCTCAACCACTGAGATAGACTTTTGCAAGCTTCCTATGCTGCTTTTATTCATTTCTGTTTTTTACACAAGACAGTCTGTGAGTTTTGATTAATGTTATGTCAGGCATAACAATAACTGTCTTCTTTTCTGCCGCACAACAGTCTATTGCTACATTTTTTAATCCAAAACGTAAGTGCTATAGGCAGTCAATTTAAGCTCAGCCAAGTGTGAGGATGTAATAATAATAGGTTATTGACCTTGTTGTTTTGGAGGGACTGAGGGCACAAACAGATCCAATGGACCCCTTTATTTATAATAAAGTTTCAGAGATTTGGAATGAATTGATAACCTTTAAATACCAGAATGTTTTGACATGATGTGTAATGTAATACTTAAGTTCAAAATTTATAAAACAAGCAGCACGTGTTTTGTCCAGTCAGTCTGGGGAATCTTGGTAAGTGGTAACATATTATGAAGTACCCACAACGTTGTGTTCTAAAGGGCAAGTGTTAATAATGCTATTTTCAAGTACTACATTAATTATTAAGACTGGAAGTATTGATTTATCTCTTTTTTCATCCATAAAAGCCTGTGTCATTATTAAATATGGACATGGAATAACACTGACTTCAGATTATTGCTGGTTATTGAAGTATAGCTCTCTTTTTACAGACATAACTACAGGGACATCTTATTTCCATCATGAGATTCCCAGAAACATACACATTTTTACCTCTGTGTCATAAATAGTGAGGCATAGCTTCCAAGATCATATAATTCCATAAAATATAATAACTTTAGCACTTGTGTATTATTATTAGCAATAGAGTTACATTCCAACTTATTTTTTATGACAGTACTGGAATAGATAATAAAACATTTCAGTATTATTCTGTATTCCTGGCCCATTGCATTCTTTCCTGTTTACTAGCTAATAGCATTGGAAAGCATTTATACCTTTTTAAATGTTTTGATATGCAGTCTTTTATTTCCTAAAAAATTAATAATTTATGTTTTTGACAAAATAATAGTACACCTGGTTAAATATATGAGATGACTGAACTTTTTAAGTCAATATATAGAAAAAAAAGATTATTGCATTTGCTGTGTGGATAGTGGCATGAAAATATATAAAATCAGTGCTGCTTAAATCCTCTCTAGTTTTATTTTGGCATTGGCCTCGTGTAAGACTAGTCAGACATTTATTAATGTTAAGTTTATATGAATGGTATAGCATCAAGTGACAGGTTTACATTGGAGAGTTTGTATTTGTTGACGATGCATATGTTTTCTAAATGTAAAATTAGTTTGATTAGAAAATGCCAGGCACAAGTTAAGAGTAAATTAAAATTAAAGGTTTTTACCAAGCGCCATTTAATATTGCCATGGTAGTTGAAGGATTACAGGCAGTTATTGACTGGATTACACATTCCTGTTTTGAAATGTATTTTACTTTGCATAGTTTGGTATTTGATCATGTATGGATAGCTGTCCATTTTTGGCAGAATTTTTATTTACTTATTTATTTATTTTATTTATTTATTCGTGTTACTTGATGCTAAGATGTTGTAGTTTATCATCCATCAGATGACTATAAATTGAACTGGAACACAATTAGTCAAAACTGGGAATTTACTTCACTGGGCAATTAGTAAGATTACAATAAGAAATAGATAATATATAGACATTCAAGTCCTGAGAAATAACTTTGAGGGAAGATCAATGTGTGTGAAAATCATAAATCACATTGTATGTGTGTCAGCTATTTACAGCTGGGAAATGAAGTACTGGTTTCACAGAGAGGGTGCTGGAGGACTTGGTTTGGCACTCAGCTGAGGACTTAACCCTATAGCTGTACTAGTGGGGAGCCTTATTGGGGCACTGGAGAGAGACAAATATAAAGAAATCCAGATCCTGGGCTAACTGTATTCCCTGTGTGCTTTTAAGGGAGATTGTGCTTGATACAGAGAGGTCTTCTTCTGGAAATACTGAGTATATCCATTGTATTTCAAAGGAACATCCCTCTCCAGTGTCAGTGGTGAGGATTCAGTGTCCTTGATTACGGACCCAGAGTGGGGATATCACATATTGGTGAGCAGTGGTGTGGATATTAATTGAACTTCTTTAGCCTGTAAGCAGTTATCACTAAAGGTGTGTCCTCTCAGTAGCCAGAAGGTAAACATTCAGAATTTCATTTCGCAACAGTATTTTTTTTTTTTAGTTTAGTTTAGTCTCTGAAAGCAGGCAAGAATGTCAGCAGCGGATTATAACAAGCTGACAAAGAACCACTTGGCCAAGGTGTGTGAAGCCAAATTACTGGTGTATACCAACCTGACTAAAGAGGAAATTATTTCAGCTTTAGTCATAGCTTAGAGCTGCAACCATAAGAATTACCAGTCTGGTGATGGGAATTTGCAGTCCCTCAGAAAGAGGACAGTTCACCTTTTTCTCAGAGGACTTAAAAATCCATCTGGAGTTAAAGAGACTTGAAATGGAGGCCAAATATTTGGAATTAGAATCAGGAAGTAGGGTGATAGGTAGGTTAGGTCTGTGTGGATAGAGAGCGGGTAGGTAAGAGTTAATTAAAGTGGGAGCTGAGGGAGGAAGTGAGCTAAGGCTAGGGGGTGGGTCTTAAGGGGTTTTGTAGGGGAAATTGGTATGAGTACGCACATTTTGGTGTGGTCTTGTTGCCCTCTCAGCCCTCCCATTTTTGTGATGGCTTGAGGGGCGGAGAAGAGGGTCAGGCTTGACCCTCTTCTGTCTCCCTCAGTAGGATATTTGGAATTGAGATGGTAATCTGATGGTGGATGACTTGGAATGGAAATATGGAATTGATGATGATGATATTACGGTGAGCGGGGATGCTGCCTTCATGATTACTAGGATAAGTGAGCAAGTGGGCTGCTTATTCAGGGTGAGTGGGTGCACTGCCCTTATGTTTACTATCTTTTGTTTGTTACAATGTTGTATGCTCTGCGCCTCAAAGTGTGATGTTTGTTATTCATTTTCATTACAATAAAGGTCGTCAAATGCCTTTGGGTTTTTCTGTTTTATTAGGACCATAACAATTAGGGGCAGACATGCAAGAATTCTCTAACTTGTCACTAAGACAGCATTGTGCAGTATGTTCTAGAGATGTGTTCTGTCACTGGTTATGTTTACTACTTCTTTAACAGTAAACCTCGTGCATTTATTCCATAACACTAATCAACATATTCAGGTTTAAGGCTTTTGTGATCTGTGTGTTATGTTACAACTGGTATATGTACTCAGTCAAGTTATATATTTGGAATGTTATTAAACAGAATCAAGGGATACAAACAGTGACAGAGAGACCAAAGTAAAACATTGACTGTTTGTTGGATTCAGAACATTTTAGCACTTTGTTCACATCAAGATTGAACTGCATTTCATTACAGTGCAAATACTTATTGTCCCAGTCCCCTTCAATAAACACATCATGCCAAATGACATTTGCTGACCTTTATTAAATTTCCATAACATAGCTTGTTCAATTCATTAATTACAACTATTCACAATATAATTGCTTCTAAACACAGCATAACATCCTTGTAATGTTGATCAGGGCAACGTACCTACTCACCCTGCCCAGTAAGCAGCGTCCATACCTCTACTCACTTACTTTACTTATGAAGCACCATCCTTGTAATGTTAATCAGGGCAGCGTACCTACTCACCCTGCCCAACAAGCAGGATCCATACCTCTGCTCGCTTACTTTACTTATGAAGCAGCATCCCATCTCACTTCATACACCATTCATTAAATTACCTTCCACCAAATAAGCAGCATCCTTACCTCAGCTTGCTTATCTATTCTGCAAGCTTCCTCCAAATCCTTGAAATTAACATCCAGACACCAGAGAGGGAACAAAAGAGGGCAAGCCTATCCTTCGTCTCCGCCAACCAGCCTGACCAGGCTGTTCCCCCTCCCTTCTAACCAAAATTGTCCAACCCACTACTTCCCATAAAGGGAAGGGCCAAGCCAAACATCATTCAGTGTACCCATCATCTGTAAAGCACCTTATAATCCCACCTTGCCATACCCTCACTGAAACAGACCCTAATGAAACTAAATAAAGTAAAGTTACCATGACCCCATTGTAAAACTAGAACATCCACACCAAGAGAATACATACTCTTTTAACCCGCTTCCTGAAAAGCTGGAATCATGGCTCAACCTGAATGGATTGACAACTTATAACCACAACAAAACCACAAACTATAACGCCTTGAACTCAAAGACACCCAGTCAAAACTAGTATCAAGTCGCACACGCAATACCCTGTCAGCTGTAGCCTATCACCTTAGACCACCAACTACCGAGTTCTGAATGTGCAACAACTCAGTTACCATAGGGAATAGTCTAACTCCAAAACCTTATGTCTTAACCTTAGATAGCAGAAAACCAGCACCCCTTGACCCAGTTCCTGAAAACTTGCCTATACATAGCAATGAAGTACTCTACATGCCCAACTATAACACCCCCAATTCACTCATTACCAAATCATCTTAACCCCTGTTTGTCCCTGGCCTTTCCCCTTGAAAGCTCATTTATGTTACCTATACTACTAGTAGGTAACTAATACTTGTCCTATAGCTGCCTTATCCTGCAACCAAGATTCCTTTAAACCTTCTAACTCCCCTGTAACCACACACCCAGTTCCTAAAACTACCCCAACACAGTCACCTACCTACCATGCTTCCTAAAATTCTATCTGCAAAATTCACCCAAACTTCAAGTGAAATGAACCTTGTGCTATTCTGTAAAACCTTAACCTAGTATGTAACATTAACACTACGTACTCAAGGGACAAATTTGTCATCCCACAGATACCACCCATTAGGAACAAAATCCAGCATCCTATCCAACACCTCATTGGCCCTTCCCCCACATACGCTTCGAACAACTTAATGAGTGAATACAACCACCCGAAGATTCCAGGAAAGTCAGGATTGAACTTCACTGGCTTGCAAGAGCTATAGGACTGTAGCCTAATAAGTTCCTATGCTCCTATGAACATTGTAACTCTACTCAACCCCTGGGACCCACACTCCCCATAAACTGTCCCCAAAGTTTTCCCCCTTTGGCCCCCTACCTACTTCTTCCTTACTTGCCCCTTATATCAACACAATAATCAGCTCCTGCTGATTAAACACAGAGCTCTAACATCCCTTATTAAGGTGATTACTCAGACCCTCCTTGTGCCACATTCAAGCTCCAAGAACATCCATCCTATCAAAACATCACCTTTCAAATCTCTTTTCAAGCCACCGTATGATGCCTTCTGCACTTCAGCCATCTGCAAGGAAAAGAAAAACAATAAATTCTGTGTGCACACATACCAATCATTACTTAATATGGAGGCACTGACAAGGACCCCTGCCACCCCATCAAGTGTTTGCCAAACTCTGCTCCAAAGTATGGCACCCCCCCTTTTTTTTATACACTATGACTCATATCCCCCTGAACAAGTCTAGTTTGTAACCATTCCCCGAGCCAGTAGCCTAATAAATTCCTATGATACTAAGAGTGTTATGACTCCACTCCACCTACCTGGACCCCATCCACATTGACGTGCCTTAATGCACACTAAATAAATGCATTACCTGTAACTTCATCAAACCCCCTGCAGTAACCGAAACTCTTACCTATTGCCAATGGCTGTTGCTCCCTATTACTATTGAATGAAAATGCCCAAAACAGGGACAACTTATCTAACATACTGAATGGTTAATAGAAGAAATTGTACAATCAATTAACGCTGAGATCAAAAACTCAAATGCATTGCCTTCTCTGACTAGCAGTGTAAATCCTCTACCAAAACTCAACAACTTTGAAATCCACTTACTTCTGTCAGCAGCTGTTGCTCACATGTGCTCCCCATGTGTAACCTCCTCACTCGCCACTGCTTCTGTCCTCTGCAAATTCACTGTGTATCGCCTCAACTGGTACTCAGCACACCACCATCTACAAGAAAAGATGAAAAGTAAACCCTCTGATATGTTGAGAGAAGGCTCCACTTTATACACACCTATTCCAAATTACAGCTGCAGCATTCCAAGACCCCATCTGCTAGAAAGAAAAGACATGTAAATCATCCAAATACATATTCCAAGATCTATGGAAGGACAACCTATCCTGCCAACCCAGGAAGGAATGTACCACCACCACTCACATCTATGGCAAGGCAGCTATAACTGAAGCTATGCTTCCAATGACCCTATTAATACCTAAGATAAATGTAACTACCAGTCGAGTATGTTAAAACTAAACCACTCCCACGGCGAGATCTATCAATATCCATGACCATGACAATCCCTGAGTCCCATGCTTCATCCATTCAAAATACTGAAGCCAATGCAAACTGCTACTCCACCACTCTACCAAGTCCGTAAGAGTAATCCCTACAAATTGTCCCCACTGTTGACCCTAATTATTGCTGTGTCCCAAGTTCTAATAAGTACTACTACTGAGTGCCAAAGAATTCCCCCTTCCCTGACCCCTTATATACTAAACTTTATACCTCTCAACTGTACACATCACGCAAAATGTCCAGATACTTGTCTCCCCACTTCATGGCCCACACATACCTGTGGTTTTCTGGAAAAAAATACCTTAAAACAAATCCTGTTACTTAGCCACTTTATAAATTTAACTTTCTCTTATTATTGTCATGCAGAAAGTCATCACTGCCAAGTCTGCAACCCAGGACCCAGAGCACCAGAGTCAAAGCAATGAATCACTACACCAAATCACCTGTGGGACTTAGGAGATTGACATAATAGGGACTGCATGAGCACAACCTTCTGAGAGGTATGAAGCATCCCTCCTCCCCTTGAAACTCTAGTGTCGGCATGAGCACGACCTTCTGAGATGTATGAAGCCATACAACCGCTATTTTACCATAAACGAACTACCAACTCCGGGGCAAAATCTGGAAATTCTGCAAAATTCTGTGCACTGCATTATTTTACTTAAGTCCCTCAAAGCATCTGTACCAGAGTGATATTTCAAATCCTGCCCTTGCAGCCAGGCTAACTGAAATGACTCAGCCCTACGTTCTAACAGGTATGAAAGTTCAATGATGAGCACTCAGCACAAAAAGCTGCTGTAGTGTCCTTCCCTTCCACCTCAGTTATCCTGTCAGTTAATTAACAGAAACCCACTTTGCAGACCTACCATGAGGGAAAAAAAAAAAAACTTTGCTAAATGACTGTGAGTATCTCTTTCGGATGTCTTTATACAGTCACTCTAAACTCGATTGACCAATAATTTCTAATCACTAATCATCCCCCTGCTAACTAAGCCTGTGTGGTTTGCCACTGGAAACCATACTTTACAATTGCAGAGTTCAGTGGGTATTGGCTACCAGTATGAATCAACCAAAGGAACAGCTGACCCAACCCAAGACAAATATATCACCAGCCGATTGTGCTGCTGTTTACCCAATAACACATTGAATGTCCACAAATTGCAGCACCGCCTAGTTCCACTCCATTACCATATTCTGTTTACCACTTATGACTAAACTCACTCTGCAAAGACTACCAGCCTGACCAGGCATGTACGGGCTACACCGTTACCTCAGGAAATCTACACTCTCTCAGATTAAAGCCCACAAAAAGGAGTTTGCAGCTTTGTCCACCCACCCCCATCCCCCACTCCGACCTACCTGAGCCCTTCTACTTAACTCTTTTTTCAAAACTGTTACACCTCTGATTACAGCAAACATTACCCTGCAAAATGCAATGCAGCAGCTTTTCATGAAAACGCTAATCCTAAAGAGCTAATCAGGGTGTTCCCTGTCCGGTTTTCAGTGAACAAACCATCTTACATGCTTCAGTGAATATTCTAGTTCTTTCACACTACCCCTCGGCATTGCTCTCCACTTTCATCTCCAAATTCGGAACTCTGCCTCTTATAGCATGATCAACTGAGCAAACTGTGTATAACTAAGTGCTTACCAACAGTTAACAATTAACCAGTAGACGTATGGAATAGTTAACATCCAGCAAGCTTCCCTGAAGGTATAAGAGACCCTTTAACCTGGAACTACCAGGAATACAAACTCGTTTGAAGACTCTGATTAAGGAGTATTCCTCCAAAGCCACAAGCAAAAAAAAAAGGCAAACAGGTACATGACCTCACACCACCAACTGCTCAAAAACGTAAGATTACAGAAGCAGACAAGCCTTATGTATGCCCTTTGTGAACCTGCAGAACAGGCCTTCATTTTCTCACCACTATGCACAGCCAAACCATCAACCAAGTTCCTCAGAGCCCACAAAAATCACTTCTCAGTGCATGCGGTGACTACCCCTTCACCTCAGGCAAGCCTCACTCTGAGTCTAAAGCCTGCAAAAAGAAAATCAGGGCTCTCTCAACTGTTGCGACTGCTGACATTCCCCACAACGCCCTCACCACCAATGAATGCCAATGCCAACCACCTGACATCTGGAAGTACGATGCACCGGTAAACATAAGATTCAAATCCCCAAAGAAATTACATTTTCTGCATAGCTAAATGATTAAATTAGAAACACCGACCAGCTAAAATCCAATCCTAAGCACAGACTGCACCCTGCACCTATGCTACCACAAGTTTATATCTGGACTGCTGACCACCACCACCTAATTATTCACTTCAAACTTAAAGCCCATGATTTCTTGTTTTTTTTTAAGAAAAGCTGACAAAATGACTACCCCAACCACCCATCCTCTCCTTGGTGACCACCTGCCCAAAACCCCTGGGATCAAGCTACAGATCTCTAACTACCCCTGCCTGGAATTCCTAGTCCCTAAAGAGAAAGAAATTAAATAACTGCCTAAATAACTGTAACTAAATAAAACATAGCAAAGACCATCTGCCATCAACCAATACCTCGAGGCATACCATTCCGCCTCCTATACCTACAGGTCGTTTTTGGCGTACCCTGCCTTAGCAAGTTCACGCCAAAATGTGCTAGCTTAACCCAGCTATACTAGACTAAACCTCTTAAGCCCCTCTCCATCCCTACCTCACTTCCTCCCAACCATCCCTGCCTCCACTTAACCCTTTCACCTCCCCAACCCACTTAACTCTCCCTAATAACAATCTAACCCCCCATGAAGATGTCCTAGGACAACTTGGTTCATTGCCAAACTTCATCAAGCATTAAATTATTTCATTTGAGTTGGCAAATGCATCTGGTGATGCAACAAATGTTTCAGCGTTTGTTCTGTAGTTTTGTCACTTTGAATTACACCTAATTTTCTATTTTCCTGGTCATAGTGAGACTGTATTTTCCTTTAGTAGCACAGAAGTCCATCAGCTTGCAGAAAACATAACGTTGAGTGTCAGATAGATTGACTTGTTTACTGATAAGGAGTAAAAAATATGATTTATTTGTCACTACCATAAAAGTAATACAGTCTGCATCATTGATTACCCAAAAGTATGAATTATGTCAAGAAAGCATGGATACAAATATCATGCTGCAAACAGCAGCAAAATAAGTACCTATGAAAATACTCAGCTCAGACAAACAATGCTGCACCCCGAAGCTGATAGTTTCAACCTCCAACCCTAACTTAAATATATTAATTCCCTGGTAACACCTAGGATAATATTCCTCAAAACTAACCCAATTTTCATTTTAATTTATATTATTTTATTTTATTTTATCATATGTTACATTTGTTTACCATGGTAATACACCGATCACATTTGCAGGTATAGTTCAGATGAAAAAATTAACATAAATGAGAAATTTACAACTGAATAAAAAGAAGACAAAGAAAAAGAAAATATTTTCTACCTGGATGATAAATATGTGCAAGCAGCATTAAGAAAAAAATAAGTACATAGTGAAAGTTATTTTCCATTAAGGAAGAGGGGAGAGATTCCCAGAGCTTTCATCCAAAGAATGAAGAAAGGGTGATCAGTGCAATACAGTTTGGTTTGGGTATTTTTTTTAATAGAGAAGTTGAGGTATCTGACATTGTAGGGGATGTGGTTTTATGCTGTGCTTTGGAGGAAAGAGATAGGAAGGACTCAGGTTGCCAGAGTTTGAATAATAGAGTATCTAAAATTAGATAAACCTTTCTGTGAACTCTAAGTTATTTTGCTTTAACATGACTGATGCAGTGATGCTTATGAAAGAGGAAATTTGAGCTTAAGGAACATGTTTTAGTTGACCACGGAGTGGCTGAGTTTTTCTTAGAGGCAGTTGCTACAATGGAAAAACAAGTTCACGTAGAGTGAGGAGGACTCCTTGGCCCATTGCTGCTCTGGCAGAATTGTTAAGATAGTGGTAGACTTTCCAAGCTCAGAACAGTAGTGGACTGATTTTTCCCCTAGTTTTCTCTATATGAGTTCAGAAACTTAGCATTCGATCAAGTCACAACAAGGAAGTGATTAAGGTCTCTGATATTGAAGATATGGGATTTTCTTTCACGTTTTGGTGGTACCAAACAATTTCTTACAAATGAAGACGTACTGATTACATAAAATACAGAAATCAAACAAAAGCTACCCAAATTCTTTCACAGTGAAGTACAGCTTTAATGCTTTTACACCATTCTCATACTGAAGCTGGTAATCTGACAAATCTCCCCAGAATTACAGAAGGTGTACTCCAAACTTACTTTAATAAAACTAACCTTCAGGTGTGGGTAATGCAAGATTTTCCTGTGACTGGTGGGCTTTGATCAAGGATATGAATTCTAAGTGATCAAAGTCAGACACGGATAAACCTGCATTAAACACATCTGATAGTAAGTTATTGCTGTTATATAACATGACCTCTTAAAAAGGAAGTGTGTTATATTTTTACTTAGTGTCTCTGTACAATAGTACATAATTTCTTCCCTGTCTTTACTTAGTGTTTCAAATATTACATGAAGTATTGTACATTCGTAAACCCAAGTACAGGGCAGCACTAGTCGAGTATGCAAAAGGATTTCACTTCTTTATTAAATGTTTACGTTGTTAGTAAGATGTACAAACAGCAGAAGGGAAGTATGTCACTGCTTTTGTGTGTGTTGGGAAGCCTGAGAGACAGCATATTTCAGAAGTTGCTTGAAGTTGGCTTTGTATTCTTTTAACATAAACAGCTACATTAAGAAAATGGTGCAGAAATAAATAGCTTTCTTTCAAATATAACTGGAAATATGACAGATATCAAATAATTTTGGACATTATAGCCAAACTACTTTCTGATGGTAATGTTCAATTTACTATAAACACATACAAGTGAATAACCAATGGTCATTCATGTTTTAGCATGTTAATTGTGTTACATTGTATAACAATGGAATAGCAGTAAATATTATTCTGTTTAAGATAATTTCCTGTAGCTAGAAATTGATACCCTTATTACTGTTGTAGAAATTATCTTTGTTTACTATTCCTGTAAAGGTTTCTCCCAAGAAAGGCAGTTATCACCACTGACAGCACTGCTATCAAGTCTGGGGCAATCATATACAACAGACAATGTGCAAATGATTCACTATTTTTTCGATCCTTCCTGTATAAAAATATTTTTCATGCAAAGATCAAGGTTGCAGTATTTACAGTGGACCACGCATTTCATTGTTTCTTATTTGGTCATTCCTGTGTCCATGTCTAATGACCAACATGGAACACAGATTCATAAGTATTGTCAGAAGAGCAGAGAGTATTCAGCTCTGGAAGCATTCAGAGTTATAAACCACAATCATACCCCCTTTTCATGGTCTAGAGTATGAACAGGGAGTTGTGACTAGGTACATTATAGACTGTCATTAAGAATAGGGCTATCCTGAAATGGCATTTTCAAGTCTGTTACATTTCAGCACTTTATTTGTACCAATCCATTGTTTTATCATTGTAGACAGCTATTGCAAGTAACAATGGTATGTTTTATATAATAATGTCAAAAATGTTTTGAATGATCACAGTTATAGTGGCTGGACACAGATACATGAAGATGATTTATATACAACATGTGGACTTGTTTTTATGCTTAAGTGTTTTTTTGCTTGGGAAAGATGAGGGCTTCATCAACCATAAATGCCACCTGTTTGTCAAATAGACTTTAAAATATGTCAAGCTTCGAAACTGAGTGATGAAAATAAGTCCATAGTTCATAGCTAAATGGTATTACTAAGAAAGCTGCCAGGAAAAACAAGTATTAAGAGTCTCCCTACAAAACACATTTTCATGTCAGCTGAAGCAGCTATTTATTAAGAGTTGCCAGTGCAATAACGTACGACTGCATTGTTGTCATACATTCCCCTATGACTGTCTCTGCTTGTTCTCGGTCACTCAGATATGTCTTTGCTGCAAATGTTTTGTCTGTTAAACAAATTATTTCAGATGAGTATTACCCCAGGTTAATGTTATTGCACATAGGAATCTATGTCACTTTTAGAAAAGTCTGTCAGAATCAGAAAATACCTGGACAATATTAATTTACACTTGAAAATATGCATATTGCTACTGTCGATTATAAGCACTTATTCACTCAAATCATGTTTTTTCAAGATTACACTACTGACATTTATGGTAGTTGCACTGTACAGTTTGCAGTTCACTTAACATATATTATAGATCATCTGTATTTTATAAAGTTGCTGTCAGTAGTTCTTAAAAGATTACAGATGGGATAGCAGTTAAAACTGGTGCAGTATTCTGCAGAATAGGTCTTTGTGTAACTGTGATAACTTTGAATGTCTGAGTTTACAGTATACTTTCATCTTTTCAACAAACTTAATGACTTTAAGAGGCAAATGAACAGAGAATGTTCAGCATATTGATCACAGCTGAAGTAGCCTTAGCTATATGGGTTATATCCTGCCAAGGACAGAACAGCTGGCCAGTTTCCAAGGCTTTAGGGCACCTTCCACACACTCAGAGTCAAGCAGCTTGAGCTGACTAAGAGACAGATTTGGGCGTGAAGCCCTGCAGAGCTTTCTTGCTGCTGAGGAGTACGCTCCTGTGAGACTTTCGAGGATTGACGGTTGGGTTGTGCTTTCCTTTGCTGGGCAGATAAGTTTCCTTTGGGGAAAAAAACTTACATTTTCTTAAATTTATTGATATTTTATTGCTTTCCTTTTCAGGAAAGTTTTCTTTTTAAAGCTAGGAGTGTTGCATTTTAATGGGCTGTCTCGAGAGTGTAACGTACTTTTAAATAAAGCAGTCATTGTTTCTGTCGGTTTAAAGTAGTGTTACCTAACTAAAAACACATTTCTTGTGGAGAAATTGTATTTACTTTTCCTTGGTGGGGCTGGCATATTGTTTGAAAGTGTTTTTTACTGTTTTTATTTTTTTCTGTAAAAACAGACTACCTGTCCTATGGTCAGGCCTTCTTCTAGCCACAAAAAGAAATAATTAAGCAAACATCCTTTGCCACCACAAAGTCTAGCATTTTGCCTCATCCACAGATGGGTGACTTTGCTGTGAACATTTGATGAACCTCAGATCACTTTTTATCCTGAATCTTTTGTATGTAGCACCTACAGCCACTATGGACCAGGGCTTAGCCACATCATCTGTGACTGTTGGAGTCCCCCAAGTGGGGAATGGACAGCCACTGTTGTTGGTCCTGGAAGAAAGCACAGAGAAGGTTCCCCTGGTGTGCCATAATGATGTGTCCAACCCTGGAGAAGCAGCTGATGCCATTAGTAACACAGTTCTCCCAATGTTTCCTGTCAAAAAGACACAGAACGCCAAGCATGTATCTACTCTTCCTCAATTTTCTTTAGACAGAAGTAGTTTACTGGGTCTGGCTCAGGGTTTAATACAGGCTATTGATCCTTCTACTAAAGTAGTTTCTGGTAAAATAAAAAGAGATTCCTCTTTTCCTGAAGAAATTCAAGATTCTGAATCAGACACTGTGGATAGCTCAGTTTTTTTATTCTCCCTATAGGGGTTTCATAGTTTCATAGTTTGGTACTAGGCTATCTGCCCTGGGGCATTTATAAGCCTAGCCATAGTGATGTGGCTTTCGCCACCCCATGTAATGGTACAAAAGTGTACAGTATAGATTTAGAATACTGTGTCTCTGTCTAGTAGTGACACAGTGAAGACCCCCTTACATAATAGAATTAGTTTACTGTGCCTCTGTCTAGTAGTGACACAGAGATGACCCCTGGGGTAAACCTATGATCTCCCATCCACTCGTCAAGATTTCTCTTGAAGAGAGCCAATGAGGGGCTCTGCCTAACATGAACTGGGATTCTGTCCCAGAGTATGGGAAGCCTCTGAGTTATGAATCTGTCCCTCCAGCATGTCCTATTCATATTTGTGCTGAGGTTTAAATATTTAGCTCTTGTGGTTCTAATGGATTTGTATTTTTTGAGGTGGAGTATGTCCATCAATTCCTGATTGGACGTCAGGCACAGGTCACCTCTGAGCAGGTGGTATGCTACTGAATAGAGCTGGAGTTTCTTTAGTCTGGCAGCATATGACATATGTTGTAGACCCTTGCTCCTCTTGGTGAGATACTTTTGGGGTCTCTCTAGCTGTTGCAAGTGCCAGGTGACGTACATACCAAACGGGTCATTGTACTCAATCATGGGCCTGATAAGGGAGGAGTATAGGGGTACAATGACCTCCTTTGATCTGGATGCGAATTCATGATAAGGTGGGCAAGGTAGAAAGTCTTTCTAACCACTTTGGCAACGTGGGTGTCAAATGAGAGGTCACTATCCACTTGGGTCCCCAGGTCTCTGATTACTTTTTTCGTACTCTGTGGGTTACTGTCTATGTGATAATTTGTGAGTACTTTGTTTTTCTCAAAGGGGATGACTATACATTTTTTGGCATTTAGTTTAAGGCCATGACTCCAGCACCAGTTGTCCATTTCAGTGAGGCCTTTCTGTAGGATGAATGTGTCAGCTGGTGTACCGACTATGGCACCTAGTTTGCAGTTATCTGCGAACTATGTCAGCCACAACCCTCCCATGTTTGCTTTCACATCTGAGAAATAAATGCCGAACAAGAGGTGTCCCAGGACAGAGCCCTGTGGGACACCACCTGTGACTGGCTTTGAGTCTGACATGGCTCCAGCAATTTTGACTTTATGGGTTCTATCCTTTAGCCAGTTTGCCACCCATCTTGTGACATATGGATTTACATTTAAGCCATTGAGCTTGTCTATGATACCAGAGTGGGGTATTGTGTCGAAAGCTTTAGCCAAGTCCAGGTAGGCTGTATGGACTGCTTTGCCCTTGTCAATGGCTGTAGTGACTGCTTCGAAAAAGTCAACCAGATTCAAAAGGCAGGATCTGCCCTTTACAAAGGCGAACTGGGTGAGATCAAGTGTCTGTAAGTCCCCAATGTCTCTGTTTATGAGTTCCATAATGATTCTTTCCATAGCTTTGCAGACCAGGCTGGTTAAGCTTATGGGGCGGTAGTTACCTGGGTCTGTAGAGGTGCCTCCTTTGTGGAGTGGGACTACTGTTGCTGTACGCCAGTGTTCAGGTACATATCCTGTAGTAAGGCTAAGGTTAAATAGCATTTTTACGTGTGGGTTTAGCTCCTCTTGGAGTTCACGTAGCACGCAACCCGGGATACCGTCAGGTCCCATTGATGCTGTGTTTTTAGCTTTGCTGAGGGCGGTTCTCACCTGGACATCTGAGATGACAGGGAGGTTACATTCAGCTGGGATAGGTATTTCTTCTTTTGGGGGTGAGGGAGGGGAGAAATTTGCACTGAACCTGTCTGCCAGAATGCTGGCAATATCTGTGGGTGCAGTGTATTTTTTGTCATTGTGAACCAACTCTGAACATATCTGAGGGTGTCTGCCAGGTTTCTAACATAGCTGAAGAAGGCCTTGTGGTTATCTTTAGTGTCCATAGCGATTTTTCTCTCAAAGTTGGCCTTGGATGTTTTTATGAGAGAATGTGGCTTTCTACTAGTGCTGATCAGAGACGCCTTCTCTTTATGGGATTTTGCTCTGTCGTGCAGTAGCCTCCTTCTTTTGTTATACAATTTGTTTATGGCTGGGGTCCACCAGACAGGATGCCTGCCCTTGGTGGAGAGGGTCTTGGTTTTATTTGGGATCGCATGATCCATGCATTCTTGGAGATGTCCGTAGAAAGCATTTGTGAAAGATTCTGCATTGTGGGATGTGGTTTCCACTGGCCCAGTGGGCTTAAAGGATACCATCTCAGTTTTAAGAAGTGTAAAGTCGGCTTTTGAGAAGTTTTTCACTGTAGTCTTTTGTGTTGGGGGTGTAGGTGGGATATGTATATCCAGGGTGATTAGTTTGTGGTCAGATCGCACTAGTGAGGAGTATACTTCCAGTGTGGAGCACTTTGTCCCCATGTTTGTGATGATCAGGTCTAGTATATTATCTCCCCTTGTGGGTGAGGTGACTAGCTGTTCCATTGCATTTGAATTTATGAATTCCAGGAACCTTTGGGCTAGGGTGTTTTGGCTAGAATAATGCACCCAGTCTATGTTAGGGTAGTTGAAGTCACCCAATATGATGGTGTTTGGTGAGACATTCATATCCTCCAATGTCTTCAGGAAGGCTGAGTGGGGTTTCTGAGATTGGGAGGGTGGTCTGTAACATGCTACCAGTTGTATAGCAGTTTTGCCTACGGTTAGTTGCACCTGGATGGTCTCTGATGCTTCATGTGTTGCCACTAACCTGGAGGTGTGGGTGTCCTTGATGAATATGGACACTCCCCCTCCCTTTTTGGTTTGGCCCGAGTTTTGGGGCCGAAAAGCATGATACGACGTATAGTCTGGTAGCGCTGGGGTGCTCTCAGGAGCCTTGAACCAGGTTTCAGTTACTGCACAGACATCGATGTTCTCCATACTGAGGAGTGCTTCGAGAGCCTGCATCTTGAGATTTAGACTTCTGGCGTTGAGCAGCATTACCCTTAATTTTTTCCATTTTTGTTTTCTAAGGAGGTGGGTTTGTCTTTTGAGCCTTGCCTAAAAAAGGGCACTATGGGGTGGCAAGAGCCTTAGCCAATATCCGGAAGCCCAGTGGTGACAGATGCAAGCCGTCCCTTGCAAAGCAGCATGGCTTGTCCAGCATGTCATCCCAAGCAGACAGACATTGGATCCCCCTAGAATGACACCAGTATTTGAGCCAATTATTAAAGCTGATCATCTTGTCTTTGTATTGTGGCATCATTCTTGGTGAGGGCAAGATGCTGCTCAGGGTCAGGGTCATACCAGCCTGGGCTACATAATCAGAGAGCTCCTCTATGCCTCTTTTCATGTAGTCCAAGGAGGTACGTCTCAGGTCATTCATGCCGGCATGGACAATGACTGAGTCATATTTGTACTTGCTTTGGAGTGACCTGAGTGCGTGTGTTATGTGGCGGATCCTAGCTCCCGATAAGCAGCTCACCGTTACCCTCTCCTTGTTCAGCCTGGTAAGCGGAACGTCAGTGTATCTGACTATAGAGTCACCTATTACTAGTGTAACAGGCATGGTGTTTGGCCTTAAGGGCTGTGATTGTTTGACACACTGATTTTTCATTTTCTCTGAGACTATTGCTATTATATACTAGTGTTTTCAGTGGAGAACACTGAGGTTTCTCAGTCCCTCAGAAAATATGAGTTTTGCAGAAAGATTTTCCAGAACCTACACTCATTCTTCCAGTTCTGTTAGTTTTAGAGGTGTGTGTGTGTGTGTGTGTGTGTGTGTGTGTGTGTGTGTGTGTGTGTGTGTGTGTGTGTGTGTGTGTGTGTGTGTGTGTGTGTGTGTGTGTGTGTGTGTGTGTGTGTGTGTGTGTGTGTGTGTGTGTGTGTGTGTGTGTGTGTGTGTGTGTGTGTGTGTGTGTGTGTCATCCCTCAGGCATTTAAAATGTTTATACATAAGTCCCAAACCTGGCCCAATTAATTTAATGACAATTCTAATCCTACTCTTTTTGATAAGGATGGGAAAATTATTGGTATGTATGGTGAAAAAAAGTGTATACTTCTGCAACTCTGGTTATCAGAATTTTAAATTGTCAACTTCATATGTCAAAGCTTGTTTTAATAAGTTGTGAAAAGTATGAGGAATGTTTCATCTGCAGTTTCTTTCTGTGAGGAAATATCTGCTTTAAATAACTTAGTTGCCTCTTTTGCATGGATAACTACTCATTGCTTAGAGTGTGTTGTATGGCTCTGTTGATATTTCTTCCAGAACTATGTTCACTGGTATAGTTTTAAAGAGGTTTGCATGGATGCACTCAGAACATTCTAGATGTTGTTAAAAATGAGATTTTAAATTCTGCCTTGGATAGGAATTTATTGTTTGCCCCCTCTGCTGCAGAAGTGATGAAAAAACAGAGAATAAAGGGCCAAGCAGATCCAGTGAATCTCTTAAGATTTTTCAGCTCTCATTTTTTGAATTACTCAAGGGATTCTGTTTCTCCTCTTCCATTTTTTGGCAGAAAGTAGAATAATCCGTCTCAACAGAATTCAGGTAAACAGACGTTTAAGAAGGAATGGTAAATAAGTCTTAAACCTCTCAAATGCATGGTGAGACCAATATGTTTGATTGACTATTCAAGAGACCTTGTGACAAACTCCCACCCTCACCACCTTTTTCTTCCAGACTGTCTTAATCTCCTTTTTCCTCTTTGGAAACAGATTCCTTCTGACAAATGGGTTCTGAAAGTCATTCATCAAGATGACATATGGAAGTGGGAAGAAATCCGCTTTTCCAAGGAGTCATTCCTCATCCTCCAGATCAGGCACTTTAGCTTCAACTTGTTCTTCATCACATGTTGTCCCAAGGACTGATAGAACCAGTTGCTCCTTCCCAAGCAGGGAAGGGTTTTTTTATTCAAGGATGTTCCTAATACCAAAGCAAGAAAATGCTTGGAGACCATTTCTGGATCGTTCTTTTCTAAATCTGTTTGTGATAGAGACCTAATTCAAAATGTTACCTCTTTTTCCTCTTTCAAGTTTCCTGGTAACATTGGACTTATAAGACATTTATCATCATATCCCTATTCATCCAGACTTCAAATGTTTCTTAAGGTTTTGTATATCTGGTTCACATTGTCAGTTCTCTATCTTACACTTTGGATTTTCCACTACACCAAGAGGGTTCATAAAGTGGCTCGATCCAGCTATAGCTCATTGCAGGCTGCAGGGTATCAACATTTTGCCATATCTGGCTGACTTGCTTATCTTTGCAGAGTCCTTTTCAGAGTGTCAGGAATGTCTGTCTAAGGTCAGAGATCTCATGTACACGCTGAGATTTCGAGAGAACAGTAAACAGTCTTTCTTGATTCCCACACAGGATTGTGTTCCTGTAAAGTCGACTCAGTCAACACTTCACTTCAAAGAGCTTTTCTTCCATAGAAAAAAATAGTTCATTATTTAGATCTGTTTCTATGGTTTTCCAGTAAGACTTTGGTCACTGTGAGGGAATACCTCAGGATTTTGGGTCTCATGGCATCTATGATTCTCATAATACCCCTAGCAAAACTCCACATGAGAAAGATACAGTGATGTCAGAAATCTTGTTGTTCCTGGCATCAACATCCTTTATCTTTGCAAATACCAGTGCTGGGGTTTGTCAGAAGAGAAATATTTTAGTGGAGACAACCTATATCTTTAAATCCAGGTTTGCCCATCTGTCTCCTTACTACAGATCAGTGAGTAACCACAGATACTTCAGGCCTTGCTTGGCAAGCAGTTTCAGGAGGGATAAAAGTGCAGTGGTGTGGGATACCAAGGACAGATGCAAGCTCCTAAGTATCTAAGAGATACTTGCCCTGATTAAGGCACATAACTCTGAACCATCTTTAACCCCAAGAACTCTTCAGACTTGTTTCAAAAAATACCACAATCTTGGGTACATTAACAAGCAAGAGGAAATGAGTCATAACCCCCTCTGCAGATTAGTCATGTTCAGTTGGAATATAGCTTCACAGCACAATTACACTCTACATGCATCCAGCATTCCATCAGAGCAAGATTGTGTGGCAAACACACTAAGGAGGGCCAGGCCAGACCGTTGTGAATGAAAGCTAGGTCAGAAGGTCTTCCAACATTTTATCCATCTGTGAGGATTTCCTCAAGTAGACCTTTCTGAACAATCAACTTTCAAGATTCTGTCCCAGGACTCCATGCAAGAAGGCCTGGAAGATTGATGCCTTTTTATTTTATTTTGCTTGCACAGCAATGTTCCTGTATGATTTTCTATCCTTTCCAATAATATCCAGGGTACTTCTGAAGATTCAGAAGGAATCCCCCAATATCATTGTGGTGACTCCCTTCTGTCCTGCACAACTGTGGTTCTCCCTTTTTTCATAAATGGCCAGGGCAATTACCACAAGCTTTCTCAGAGACTGGATCTAGTCACAGAAAAGCAGAAGTATTTGATACACTCCAACATCAATCATTTTCAATTGACTGCTTGGATGATATCGTTTTAATTCCTTTTAGGCACCTAAGAATTGAGTAAGTGCAACAGGTACAAATCGAGACATGAAAGCCTGCTACTAGAAAATCATATTTTTGCAAATGGAAAAGGTTTTCTAGTTGATGACAATGACATAAATTGCACCCATTCAGGGATACTTGTCTGGTTTTACAATATTTGTGAGAGTTAGTATCTTATAGTCTTTCTCATAACTTTATCAAGGTTCATTTATTGGCCATTTCACCATGCCTTCTGATAGATCCTCCTATTTCAAGCCAGTCTCATGTTAAAATGTTCTGGAAAGGGGATTTGCATAAAAGACCACCAAGTAAACCAATCATCCCTACTTTGGATCTTAATTGTTTGGTAGAGAAGCTAAACACTTGCTCCATTCGAACCAGATAATATGGCTGACGTGAGGTTCTTAACATGGAAAACAGTTTTGCTGATTAATCTGACCTCTACAAGAAGGGCATCTGAGTTGCTAGTTCTTGTGTTGAGTCAACCCTGCCTCTTTTTCTATGCAGACAGGGTTTCTTTGAGAACTAATCCTTCTTTTTTTTTGCCTAAAGTGGTATTCAAGATTACTTTAAGCCAAACTATCCATGTCCCAATTTTTTTACTGAATCTAAAAATAAGGCAGGAAGGATATTCCATACCTAGGATGTCCATAGACAACTCGGGTACTATCTTGACAGAATTATATCTTTCAGATCGTTGAATGAATTATTTATTTTTTGTGAAGATAAGAAGACAATTTCCAAATGGTTGCCTAGTGAAATAGCTCACACAAATAAGACTTTTATTTTCCTTTCTCAGCCCTCAGTTTGTGGAAGCAGTCTGTGAACTGCGCAATGAGGATACCAGATGACCTAGCTATGGCTATTGCTCATAGCCAATGATGATTTCAAATGTAAGAGAGATGAGGTTGTCAGTGATTATGCCAACAGATGAAAAATAGTTCCCATATTAAGAGTAAAAATTTATGTTTAAAATGTACTTCTGAGTGTGCCATCCTTTGGATGAGACATTTATCCAAGGCCCCATCTGCCTGAGTTGGTGGTAGCTTAGCATGAGGTAAAAGATCCAATGACACTTATCAAAAAGGGTATAAGTTCTCCAGTGCCCTCGCCAAATTTTGTGAATACCACCTCTGTTTTCACATGAAAAGAAGTCATAGGCCTAGTGAGACTAAGCTGGCCAACAAAGTATAAATAACTGAATATATAGGTAGAATAGGTTATATGTGATCATAAGACTAACTGCAGAATTACTGTGCTCCAGGACCACTGCAAATGAGGCATGTGATTTCTTTTCTAGTTCTATTTCTTTTTAATTTCATGGCCAAGTATCTGTATAAAACTGTGTATGCTTAAGTTTGGTGACAAATTGTACAATGCTATATGTGTATATCTCTGGAAATGACTGTGTCCCTGTCATAATATATATTTTAAGGGATTGCCTTGCAGCTGCAGCAGCTTTAAATTGACAGAAAGCAAGATGGTGCAACTCCCTGTGCCTAGGCTGATGGACATAAGGCCCACTCATAGATGGCTGGAGTTGCATTACTTTGTTATATGAGGCTATGACCGTGCTTAGAACAGCTAACTATAAATTTCATTCACTCTGCTTTTCATGCATTCCTGCTTATTTGCATAAGTTCCGTGTAGTATAGACAAACTTCATGTGTTGTAATGTCGATACAGCCATGATGTTTTTTTTTTTTTTTTTTATGAAATATGTTTGCACTTTATCTGTGCATTACCTTGAGTATTAGTCATATGTTCTGTGCAATACATCAGTGATTAGAAGAGTAACTGACTATTCTGGCTTGTTGTAATGTTAATTTTTTCATGTAGGCATATGGTAATGCAAAAAAAAAAATGGAAGAAGTGGTTGTATAAAGTAACCTTTTGAGGACTAAAACTGTTGAAAAATGGGTGCATTCCAACAACCATAAAATGTATATATGCATATTTAGAGAATTAAAAAAAATTAATCGGGTTTGGTGATTCTGCTTACTATGAATGAAAAAATAATCATACCTAAAGTAACATCACCAAAATACAACAAACAGCAAAAAACGGTTTAGGAAGAGTATTTTATTGCATTTAAAATATCTTTGAAAGAAAAACCCAGGTAATTAGAAAAGTGTGCCATCCTTCATTCTACTTAGGGCTCCTCTGTAGTGCTGTCCTCTGCTTGCACTATGGAGATGACCAATCTCCTCAGACTTCTGCATTTACATGTAGAAAAGAGTTGTAAAGTACTCTGTGCAGAAGAAAGTATTCAAGTCTTTGGTAGTAACAAAGTAAACAAATCTGGTGTACTTGGATAGAGGATGTGTGGCATAAGATGTGATGCTTTGATTCATCATAATGATAGTACAGTCCACTGGAACAAGCAGTTGTATCTGATGCAGAACATTGTGGGCAAAGGCAAGACTGAAGAATTACGTGAGTCTGTCATGTGGGGCAAAATATTATTCTGTATCTATTTAAAGTACAAAACAAGCATTAATGTTACTTAAGTAAGTATGAATGCCGATGCATTTGATTAGGGTGCTTCCAAAGCATTGCACTTTCTCTATAATTCAGCCACTCAGAAGGACATGATAATTGCAAAAGATTTACTTGGTTTAAAACGAAGTGAATGTTAAGTGACTATGCACCATGTCAAGGAGATCTAAATTCAGGTGATAGCAAAGTGAGCAAGCAAGTAACCAAAGCAGCAACCAAAACATGTGACCATGCCGCCAAAATGAAAACCAGCAACGTAAATATACTTAATGCCTCTGTCTACCCAGGATTGAATGACCAAGTTTCTGTTGAGCCCGTACTTAAAATTAGAGCAGCTAATCTGTGGATCATTTAAGGATTTTTAAAAGTGCAACTCAGTGGTTTTATTGCTTTTATATTTTATTGATGTCGACTGTTTTTATTTATATGTTTGCTTAAGCCATTATTGAATTTCAATGTATCACATTTTATGCATTCTGTCTCTTTAAAAATGTGATTGCTAATACTCTATTCAATTAATTGTTTTATTACTTGATTTTAGTATATAAGTAGTTTGATACGTGCCTACTAGTGGCTCTGAAGAAATCTTGTACCTGTTGGGATGAAACGATTAACCATTTTTACTGCTTTGTATTGCTATTTATTCTGTTAAAAGCTTCCTTATTGTACCATTTTGGCAAATACTTTTATTACTGCTGGGTTGGCTTTGGATTAGTTGGCATCTTTACCCATTCAACACTACATGAGCTGTACATTTAAGTGATAAGTAAAAAAGTAAACAATATAACATGGATACATGCATATACTACAGCATGAAACAAATGTAAAATAAATAAAATATAAAGCCAAAAGAAAGAATTTGACATTCTAATAGATGCAGTAGGTAAAATGAAGAGAAATGGTTATATCAGCAGAGTTTAGATTCCAAGCATGCTTTTTTTCTTCTGAACAGAATAAGAAGTCTTTATGAAGAAGCATCAAACATTCACTCCTTAAAGCAACGTGAGGCTAAAAATAAACACATTCAGACAAACATAATGTATTAACGATAAGCAATTATCAACAATAAGCATTAAAGATGGTGGTCACTGCTATATTTGAGAAATAGTTCTTAAAATAAATATACCTGATTGGTTTTCAAGCCTTTACTTCGTTGCGGAGTAACAGAGCCATATTATTTGAAAAGCAAGTGATGACTCTTTGCATATGCCATGTTTAAGAACATTTTTAAAACTGATATTACATGCAGGCACTATGGCCCATTTATTTACAAAAAATGCACATCACGTTTGCAGTTAAAATAGCAATTGTTGCATTCAGACCAATTACCCTACAACCCTTTCTATTGAACATTTCTTGAAGCATAACAAAGGCAAATGTTACATAGTAAGCTTTAACTGAAGAGGTTTACAAGATCATTAAACCAGCTTGTTAGAAACATAACAATGGTGTAAAAATATTAACAATTAAATATGTGCAGTTTATAGTAGATGCTGAGTTTCTTATACTTCTTTGCTGGAAATAGAACAGGGTGCTCAATTTTGATGGTGCATTTTCTTAACTTTCCTATTATAATGGATGTTTAATTTCTAGTTTAGTATCAATGTATTGTATATAATGGACCTCATAGATATCTCTTCCATTGCAAGTTGAGTGTTCACATTTTTCCGCTGCTTAGGGCAAAATATTTAAGCCTATAATTAATGCAACCATAATTTTCTTATTGTGAAGGTTTATTAATTTTGACTGCCTTTGAGGCTAGTAATGATCACTTTCCCATGCAATTAAAACAAGCTGACCTATAGTGGTTAGTGCCAGAACTTATTTAAGATCCTAAGGAGGATTAAATTGTCAGGTTGTTAAAATTTGTTTATATATACATATCAAGAGACGAGTTTTTAACGTTGGCTAATATAAATACAAGTCAATATGTAGGCTTAATGTAAATTTTACTGATATATGAAGGGTGGGTTTCATAGTGAGGCACTTGGAAGGCAGAAAAGAAATTGGACTAGCTCCAGTGTTGAAGTGTACTCCTAGTAGCTATAGGAGATATTGTAAACAAACACAGCATTGTTACAAGGTTAAATAAAAGAAACACTGGATCAAAACTTCTGCAATGTGATAACAAACCATAACAGGATAACTAAAGATGGGGAAGTATTGCTGATTAAAAAACAAGGTTTGTTGAGATGCAGTTTGACATAAAGTCTTGTAGACACAGAGTCAAGGGTGCTTGTTATGAAGGAGGCACTTTCAACTCTGATGATGCAGGGGGTAGAATTTAGGAAAATTAGTTAAACGGATAAGAATTCTAGAACAAAAGTTTGGAAGTGGAAGTTAGAAATGGGAAGAGCCCTCCATGCAGATACTTGTTGTGGAGAGGAAGGATAGATTCCATCAGCAAGCAATGATGTCATTATTTGTCTGTCTTTGTGTATACAGTGTCAGTAGGCACTGGGAAACAAGGTTAATGATTATAATATTCTGGTATTCGTTACCAAGAAAAAATGGACCTTGAACTGTGAAATAGCAGTTTATGTAAGTAAAAAACAATACACTGACATGATTCAGGTGTTTTACCATTTAAATGGAGGGTTAGAAGGGTGAACGGGAAAGGATACATTTTAACAGTGAGTAGAAAATTCAGCAATTTTTTCATAAAGTAAGGACCAGGTTTGGAGTTAACAACATGCTAGGGTTAATACTGATAGACAGGGATATAAGCTAAGTCTAACCCTGCAACTGCCACTGCCCGTAAATCTTACACCTCACCTTATGACAAATTATTTTCCTAACTCTACTGCCACACAAAGTATGTCTGAAGTTAGTGACATGGTTTTGGTTAACTGATTGTATAAGAAAACTATTTGTTTTCCTTTTGCAGTGGGGTTGCAGTTTGCATACTTTTACTTTCTGCACATTTTTTGATATACAGACTTAAGATCAGATAAGCTTGTGTGTGTGTGTGTGTGTGTGTGTGTGTGTGTGTGTGTGTGTGTGTGTGTGTGTGTGTGTGTGTGTGTGTGTGTGTGTGTGTGTGTGTGTGTGTGTGTGTGTGTGTGTGCATATAAATAGACAAATTTGATGACATCACAAAAAGGTGCATATTTTTGTGTTTCAAATCATATTCTTTAGTATTAGCAGTCTTTGTTTCTAGCAAAAGTGTCATCTGCTCAAAACTCATTACACTGAGCCAAAATTAAGAAGCGCAACATTAATACTATTTTCCAATATGTTCCATCTTTAATCTTTGCATTCTGTTGAACTGAACCATTATGTCCCAATAATGTAGTAAATCACCTGTCTCTTTTAAATTGATTGGAAATGTGCATCTAATTATCTCTGTGCTAGAAGCAATGATTAGATATCTGTCCTGGGAAAAGATGAAATGAATGTGCCATGAAATGGTATTTCAACCTCCTGGGTGATGTCAGTAAATCGGGATATTTTGTTAGCTAATTTGGAGATGAACAAACATTGTGCATTAAAAATCTAAGGTGCGTAAACAAGTTTGCATGCTGCTGTCAACAAATATTTTTTTTTACATCAACTGTACAATACTGGTTCTCAAAGACATGGAAAATTGTACTGAAATATAATGTTACAAAAGTTTGTTGTGGAAAACTTAATTGATTCTTGAGTGTTTATGATTTGAATGTGGCTGAAGAAATCCTGTCAGTTATTATATAGTATTTTTTTATCAGAAAGTAGACCATATGGATATCTGAAACACATTGTACAATCACCGGTCCTTTTTTATGAGGGAAATGCATTGCATTTCATCAGATTTTATCTTGGGGAATACAGCTACAACCAGCATATTTGCACCCCTGAAAAGTATCTATATATATGGGTTGACCTGTGTGAGTTAAGTTTGTTGCATTTTATTGAGTTACCACCTTAGTAAGCTAATTACGAGTTACTGCTGACTTGTTTTAGTAATACATTCATTATCTTTGCACTGAGGTTCATCAAATTGCAGCTCAAACAAACAAAAAAACACTAAATCACAACTCAGCAAAGCTTAAAATGAATGCGAACATAGGACTTGCACTGGATGGAAGGACACCATTTTTTACTACTTTTACACGCTCTCTCAGAATTTAAGTAAACCTGTGCAAGGATTCAGATATAAAAAATGATATTGAGCACTCAAAATTAGCCATTTGAGTCATGACATGTAGGCACCAATTAATTAAAACACATGCTAAGATTTATTTTATTCAAAAGATGAGGTAATCATCTCTAAGATAATGTTATGGAGATATGTAGCAGTTCATAGGCATAATAATCTGTAATTTTATCACAGACGTCATAAAAAAGCACACACACACACACACACACACACACACACACACACACACACACCATATGACATGTAAAACTGACTCAGGATATGTATGTAGGTATGACATTTAAATAAAATAAGAAGATATGGTAGATTGCTAGAGCAGTTACAATATGAAGGCTACATTCAAATGCACAAAATACAAAGTAGCCTGACTACAAACATTTGAGTGAAAAGTATATAGTATATGACAAAGTGAGATATTCAAGAAATCATTAGAAGCATTGAAATAGCCATATCAAAAAACTAAAAATATAATTATGCATGTGCAAAGATAGTGAGAGCATACTGTAGTATGAGGATGAAAGATGCCAAGAAGCAGAAAGAAAGCAGCCCAGACAAAAACACAGATGCAAACACATCACAGTGCTGAGGGCATTTCAGTACAAATCCTGAATTATTTATTTCACTGCAAATTCACTCTGTGAATATTCACCTTTAGTACTGTATGCAGTTTGCAGACAGCATCTTTTCAAGGACAAAATGGGGGTGATGCTTCTGATGGTAACTGCATTTTTGCAAAGACTCCTATTTTTTTTATGAAAAACAAGTAAAGGGGTTTAATTTGCATACCACTAAACACAAGGTGTAGTGGAAAGAGATAAAAACAGTTGATTACTCTGCTTATACAAAGTTTAAAGGGTACACTTTTTTTACAACAAGACATGTGCATGAATAAGTTGATCAAAGTTTGAGATATGGATAACCTCAAGGCAATGTGACACTGCTCTGGCATCTGAAATAGCCTTACTGATAGTTATTTGTTTATTTACTCTTGAAATCAAAAATTCCTGAAATGAACATTGATCATTGTCTGCAGGACAAGAAAATGCAGGGAATTTAACAGTGGCCAGTATTTTATCCTGCAGAATGCCATGGACTGCTTTAATTGCTTAGCAGTACTTACCCGCAACTTTAGTTAAAATGACTGTATGAAAAAAAAAGATAAACATTTCAACATTACTATTTAACTAACCTTTTTCCCCTTTTAACTCAAGAAAGATTAAAAGTACCAAAATGTCCTTGCAGACTCTGCTGTTCTATTCAGTGCATGTTTTAATGCATAATGCGTGCGTTTTAAAAGGCATGGAAAATAATTGCTGGCTGTTGGTTTTAACTCAAGTAGAATTTGAAATGCTCACTTAAAAAGAAGGTAGACAGTGTATACCACTTTACCTCCTATGCCATGTTTTACATAGATCTTTGCTTACTGGATTGCTTGCAAGGAAAAGTTACTATGATGTGAGCACAGAGTGCATACTCGCAGTTACATTTTTGTACAAAGTCACCCCTACTTCAGTGCTATTCCGTGAAGACAGGCAGTACTGCAATGGGCTGACTCCAAGGTCATGATAGATGCTAATGAGACATTCTGGGAAAGAGACATGCTTATTAGCCATGTGCCATACCAAGAACTGCCCGCAGTAAGACATTTACGTAGCTAAGTGATTCTTAGAATCGCTGCACTGTGGAAAGTAACATGGCCACACTCAGCCTCTTATCATAATGAACACAGCCAAAAGGCAATGTTTATATTTTGGGGTAGAGGTAATAGATAGAGAGTTTAGCAGTTAGGAAGTATTAGTGTGTGGGGGTGTTTCTGTGGGTGTGTATGTCTGTGAAGTTTGTACAGAAGATCACAGTAGGGGAGTTAGTGAGGGGATAGTTTAGAGATGTGTGTGTGTGTGTGTGTGTGTGTGTGTGTGTGTGTGTGTGTGTGTGTGTGTGTGTGTGTGTGTGTGTGTGTGTGTGTGTGTGTGTGTGTGTGTTTATTGGTGAATGGGTGAGTGCACCACAAAGGGCAAACATTTGGGGAGGGAGCTTTGTGTCTGTGTGTTTGTGGAATGAATATGTTAATGTGTGCGAGTGGGGAGGTGAGTTGGGGTGGCTGTCATACTTCCACTTACCCCAGGCTAAAAAGCACTGCCTGTAATATTGATTGAGGAGTACACTAGATACCAGTTGTAACTCTAAAGGCACAGGAAGGGGGAAACACTAGCCACATGCTAAAATGATGAAGAAATTGATCATGGGAACAGCACTGGCCACCAGGATTACATTTTTATCTCTTACCTTAATGGCACTTACACATTACTAGGGTCAGAGGAGGACACTAGATATCAGGGAAACTCTATATAGCATAACAAGAATTAAAAGCACTTAATTAACCAAACAGAATGGGAGATTAGGATGAGGCACTACTAGAGACCGGAGATACTATAGGTACAATGCTTTAATGGCACCAGAAATTATTCTGTGTATCATCCCATCCAAATATTATTCCATCTGTGTAGCATCCCATCCAAATATTATTCCAGCTGTTTACCTTCCCATCCAAATATTATTCCATCTGTGTAGCATCCCATCCAAATATTATTCCAGCTGTGTACCATCCCATCCAAATATTATTCCATTTGTGTAGCATTCCATCCAAATATTATTCCAGCTGTGAATCATCCCATCCAAATATTATTCCAGCTGTGACCCATCCCATCCAAATATTATTCCAGCTGTGAATCATCCCATCCAAATATTATTCCAGGTGTGACCCATCCCATCCAAATATTATTCCAGCTGTGAATCATCCCATCCAAATATTATTCCAGCTGTGACCCATCCCATCCAAATATTATTCCAGCTGTGAATCATCCCATCCAAATATTATTCCAGCTGTGACCCATCCCATTCAAATATTATTCAGCTGTATACTGTCCCATCCAAATATTATTCCATCTGTGTACCATGCCATCTCCCATAGAGGATAGTAATCCTCTGGGCTACCATTAGACACCAGGAAAGTAATGTAAAAAAAAAAGAAATAAGACATGGAAAAAACAAAGTACAAACAGGAAAAGAGAATTTGAAACCAACAATCTTGCTACAGGAAGCATCAGCTGCTCCAAATGATGTTAGTACTTTTTTAACAAATAAGGAGGATTGCTTCCTGCAACAGCTTCTGAGTTATGAAAAAGAGTGACAGAGAAAATAAGGCATACCTCTCAGCCTTGTAGCATACAATATCTAGACAAAGCCAAAATTAACGGTGGGCAAAGCTGCACAAAAAGAGAAAGATGATAATTATTCCTGTAAGAAGCAGAGAAAGCTGCTAGTATAAAAAGCGTTTTTACTACTGTGCACTTACTAAAGTATCTGAAGAATGAACCAGTAACGTCTGGTATTCATCTGAGATTTATCAAGGAAAAAGGAAACATCAGGGGCATCTTGACAACAGAAGGACAGTTATGGCTTTTGTGGTGTGTGTGTGAATATGTGTACTGTGTGGGGGTGAGTGAATGAGTGGAGTGATTGTATTAACACAAAGCATCATCTTCTAGTGTTAACTGCCACAAAAGGTGATGATCTGTACTCTTGGTAGTTAAATATTCAGAGACACGCAGCTTAGCCCAAAAATGTCTTTTTTCCTCATTGCAGTTAATGTACTTCTGAATACAATTGTACTGCATCAAGGAAACAGGACTTTTTTACTGCAGCCCTTAATATATGTGGAGGTCTTTCTGAATCACCAGGATTACTTAGTTCAGACATGATCACCCACAAATGTATAGTATTACTGAAGCCATAACAAAACCTCCTGACTTGCTTTTTGAAATTATACATACAGATAGCTAGGAGTTTCTGTTAAACTTTAATATGTTTTATAGTAACAGACATAAATACTACTACTACTACTACTAATAATAATAATAATAATATCAACAGTAGTAATAATGAATTATATAGGAAACTCATTAATCTGATATATATTTAATGGATAATTAATGTTTCTCCTTTATTTATATTTTGAAGTGGGCCTTCAAAGCAATGATTGTTAAGTACTGTAACAAATGATCTGCTTATGGGCATGGTCTGATTTTGTAATTTATCTGCAGTAGCGTTGTCGCCTCACAGTAAGACATTGTCCTGTTCGATTCTCAGCTAGATCTTCTTCTGTGTGGAGACATGCGTGAATGGGCATACCTTAGTTGAAGGTTGTGCATCAGGGCTGGCAACTTGGCACGTAAAAATTTACTGCCAATCATTAGTGGACTGGAGTTCCGCTGTGGTGACCCCTAACTGGGAAAAGCCGAAAGACACAACATATTAAGTAGCGCACTACTGAATGTTATAATAAAATTCAGTGCTCTCTGTGCTCATTGCTGGAACCATACCCACGTTTACTGATAAACATCCTAATGTATCTTGTTTAGATATGCAATTTTTCAAAATAAGTCAAAAAATACATTTTCCTTATTTGTTTTGCTTCCATTGTTACTTTATTAATAATTCATAAGTCTTCTCAAGTTAAGCATATGTGTATCTCATGTGACATTCAAAATATCATAGATGAAGGTTACCTGTGCTAAGGCATGTTGGCCAACATGAGACTGTCCCCAGGGCATTTATTTCAAGATAATTATCACTAATCAACTTGTCCAATTCAGTTTTAAAAATCCTGATTATGACAGCTGCAAAAATATGGACTGGAAGTTTGCTCTAGATCAATATAATCTTAGAAATATTGCTCTTCTAGCATTTGGACATGACTGAATATTAAATGACAGGCTACTGTGCTTATGTGTTATGCAGTGTGAATTTGCTTTAAGTCCCAAGAGCTTTCCCATATCAGTGTGATTTAAAGGCTTATAAAACATGCATATAAAATATTATAAATCTAATAAGGATTAAGGCATTTTAAAAATAAATGATAATCCAAACTACTTCATGTTGAAACACATTTGGTAATCATCCTTTACCAAAGTCTAACATTCTTGTGTTAGCACAAAAACTAGAGTTACATTTTTTGTCAAATTATTGTTACAGAGAGGCTTGTCAGAATTGTGGGATCTCTCATAGAAAGAGTTTTTAAAAGAAGACCAAACTGGCATACATTTTTATTTTTAGAACTCACATTATTTTCTTCAAATTGAATGCTCATAGGTGGTTGCTAAAATTGCCAGGGGTTGTTACAGCCTAGACCAAATCTGCAGTTTCGTCCAAGCACAGTCACACTAAGTGATTTGCTCAAGATTACACATGGGTACATGAAGGCTGAAGGAATCAAACCCAGTAACACAGGAAATAGATTAACAGCTAATAACATCTAACTTCTGCACCACCTACCAGACTGACTTGTATTTACTCCCAGGTTTTTTAAATGCTGCATTTCATTGAGGATTAGTATTCCAATAAAGTTATTCCTCTGCCCGCACTTGCCTTATTCTCATTCAGTTACATTTATTGATAATTGAAGTCAGACTTGTGTATGTAAACTCCATCTGCCCTCTTACAACACCTTAGTAATGGGTACTAATCCTAACTCTAAACTTGCCCCTAACCCTATTCCCTGCCTTAAACAAAACCCTTCCAAAACACTGCTAATACACCAGACGCACTCAGGCACACAATCACACAAACACATACTACTAACACTGCATCTATCACCTTTACTAACACCAACCCTACCCCTAACTCTAAAATATACACACTAGCACACAAACATACACACTCTACCTCCTTATCTAACCCCGATACCAATCTTAACTCTCAGATACATGGACAAACACTCTCACCCCTCCAAACCACACTCACCTCGCTCTATGAAACATCCTGTTAACATCTTGACAATTCAGCTATCCACACATTTGGCATTAAACACCACCCTAACATTTGTTAACCAAATGTAGAATTGACAAAATGCAGGGAAAACACACACACACATAGATAGATAGATAGATAGATAGATAGATAGATAGATAGATAGATAGATAGATAGATAGATAGATAGATGTGTAATAGCAAAACATCAGAATATATTTAACAACATGACTCCTGAGGCCACTATGTATAGGAATTCATTTTTTTCTCTAAAAATACCTTTAAATTGTTATACTGCAATTGTTAAGACACATGATAGATGATTATAAAATGCCTGACATTCCTGTGTCAAAGAAATAGTATATTATGATAACAAATGTGGAAGGTATCAGCAACCTCTTCATCTACTGTCTTTTATGATAATTCTAAGAGATTGTTATACAACAGCACTGATGAGTCAGATATTGCATGATTCTTGACAAAGGAAGCAACTAACAGAAACAGTGGCAGAACATTGATTGGTTAGTTTTAAACATTAAACAGGTCTTCGTATTCCTGCTTTATACTATTGTGATTCACAGCATTTTTATAAAGTACTCTGATTTAGAGAAGAGAAACTTACAGGACCTTTGTTCATATCATTTAGTGGTGAACTTGTGGTCCATTATATTAAATCCATTATTTTTTTTAACTGGATGAGTTGTGTTCTTGCACTGGTTGTAAAGAAACCTTTTTTCTATTCTACCAAAACCTACTTGTAGAGTTTGTTTTGTCTTTATGATGTAGATGAAGGCAAAAACAGTAAACTGCTTAAAAATGTTAAATGTCATCATGAGTAATTCTGCAGAATCATACTAGCCCTATATATCTTTGTTAACTAATAGAACCTAATTTTAATTAAAAATAAGCAGAAATCCAAGATACTGTTGGAATTTTACTTCAGATTAGCTTTTGGACTTATTCCTATTTATTTGCCTCTTCACTTACTGTGGCTTTCATTAATATGCTTGCTGCTTAGACTGACTTTACATGTAATTCTGGAGAGACATTTCTCAAGACACAGAAGAACAGTGAATTCAGTTATGAAACTGTTTAGGCCTTAAGGATCCTAAACCTTCAATCATGAATAGTCCTGTGCTTGAAAGTATGAGAGGTGATTAGTACTGCACAGTATAAGCTACTAAGCTCAATTCATTATTATCACCACAGTGAAGAAAATAAAGGAAAAAGGGAAAACTAAAACTAATTTGAAACATTTTTTTCTATTAGTCTGTTAGATTTTTCCACTGGGTCCCCTGGCTGTACACTATCAGCTTATTTCTTCATTCCATAGGCATGTATTCCCTGACAGACAGACAGACATGGAGGCCTGTAGGTGGCTTGCAGGCTTCACAGTTGCTGCTACTTAGACAAAGACATGCATTTTTGTTTGAATGTTGCACCACCATTGCAGTGCCAACTTGCTAGCCACCTTTTGCAGCTGACAGCTCATTTTGCAGTAGGAGTTGCTAATGAAGTAAGCTAAACCACGTTATTTCCTCCTAGGATGATTGAACAAGCATGGGCACCTAAACTCCCGTTTGTCACCTTACCCCAGCTCCCGTGTTACTAATCAAACTTGGGTAAGCTAGGGAATAGACAGGGCTTCATCCCTCTGCATCACATATCTGGAGAAATATACACTTTTCTTATAAAAATGCATGATGTAAGATAGTCACACTGATAACAAATGTTTGTATGGCTATCAACTTTATTAACAAAGTCTGTCTACTTTCCTATTATGACAAAGTAGAATTATATTGTTTTTTTAATCAGAATATAACCACTGACCTCTACTGAAAAAAAAAAAGAAAAAAAAGTTATTCCCCATTTACAAAACCAAAAGATGCCAGACATTATGTTGGCAGGACACTGAAATGCTAAGCAGAGAATTCCACTTCTGTTGCTGTATTTTGCATTTTTCACTGATACGTATTGAATGATTTTTGAAACCGTCAAACTTCAAACTCAAGAATTTCTTAAGAATTGAATCTGACGATTCACAACAGGTGTTTAACTACAGCCTTCATGCTTAATGAAGCTTTGCTTTAGCTCACTGTTACATTTACACCTGGTGGTAACTATTTTTGAAACTAATAATACATTTAAATGCATGCAACATACTCAGAATTCACAATTAGCCTTCCCTTAGGCATTCAGAGATGAAACTTCTTAAGTGACAGAGCCAGGATTGAATTATGAAAGCTCCTCTTAACAAGAGATTGCACACTGCACAGCTTGAGTTCAGTTTCAGCATATTTGACTGGTATAATTTCAAATCTTGCACTGCATTTTCTATAGCCTTCTGCTTGTATGATAATAATTCTACTTTTCTCCTTTGCAAATGTTCATGACATTCTGCACTCTTAAGTATTTCAGCAATGGTGAAATGTATTACCACTTCCTACGTCATACTAACTCAGAGAAATGTATATTTAGGTATGTGTTATATAGGCATTCGTTTGGGCTACTCCTGTCAAAATATACAGTTGATGTGTCTCAACACTGACTGTAATAATAATAATAATAATATAATAATAATAATAATACAAAAAATCCTTTTCTAGCAGTAAGGAGAAACTTCTTTCCCCAACTATTTCACAATATCACTGTTTATTAGATATGCATGTGTGCTAATATTCATTGACACACGCACATATTTACAATTTGTTCTACAATAGTTTAATAAAATTCATTCATTTGCTTGTGTACATATTAAATAATTTTTATCTTACCAGTTTACACCATAAAAGAATATTTGCCCATTCACATGTTTTGACAGAAGTTCTTTCTCCTGTCATTTTAACATCTATGGGAAATATTTCCCTCTTAGTCATCATGAAGTTTATCACAGAAGTAAAGAAAAATTATTTCATTTGTGTAGGAAGGATCTTTACCACTATCTGAATATTTGCATAAATTATACTAGATCATGCAGTACAGCCACAGACTTTGCAGTATGGTGGCATGAGAATGCAGAAAAACAGAAATAAAATCAGAAATGGAATGTTCTAATGTTTGCATTGATGTGCGAAGTCACTAATAAACCACACCATGTATTGAAGGTTAACCAAATGAGCTTAAACTGATATCTTGATTTGGTGATAAGGTTCTGAACCACAGGAAGTGTTATACAAAGCCACAGAACAGTCGCAGAGTTGCTTCTGATTAAAAAATACAAAGGGAGTTATAAATAGAGTAAGAGTCTTTACTGAATAATTCTATGCCTTTATCAGTATGACAGAGGTTGCATGTGACCAGTCTACGCTAAGAGTGATATGATTTTCCTGAATTGTGCCTATGTACTAGTTAGTAACTCAGAGATCGAACTTTAGCTAATTCATCTTGGTGTGAGACTGCCTGAAATCCCCTGAGGAGATGTTCCATTTTCACAATCTTTTTAGTCCATCAGGGCCCCGATTGCTGCGGCTGGCTTAAGGGAACAGCTCCATTTCTGTGCCTGCTACATACACACTTGCATTTACTGTACATCCGTATTAGAGATAAGAGCTGCCATTGGGAGAAAATACGAGATAATTTTCAGAGCATGAAAGCTATATGTATATAGGAGGGAGGCCCTTTCTGTACTTTATCGACTTACACCTTGTTTAGTAGCTTTTTGGCTACAACAGCAGTTAATACATTTTAAGTATTGAAATACTCACAGTACTGTCCTAGCTTTATTTTCTAGACACACTTACCATGTTCACTTTCTAATGCAAAACTTTAAGCAGCAGTTTCAGTAATGATATATGAATCCGTGCGAAAACATGAAAGGCAGATTTTTAAAATAATTTTGAAGCTATAATATATGTGTTGTAAATTATTTTAATATCAGTATTTTCTATCCACTGAAATTCATGTCTGGTTATGTCCTACTCCTACAATTAATGTTGGTTCTGTTTTACTTAACTGGAATCAGTAATGCTTTTAATTATTTTACTTTGATGTTTGATGCTGTAAGTTGGTGGGAGCTTTTCTTTACTTTTCCCTGTGAAAATGGGGCAGGCCCAGTGGGTCAAACCTGGTGAACAAAATAAGAACAACTAAATAAAAGATGACACACAATTTATTCAGTAAACAGCTGGCATAATATATTTTTTACAGCATGCAGCTTCCTTGAATATCTGCAAAGTATTATATAAGCATTAATAATGTGCATATGTAATTTTACATCCTCATTTATGCAATGCGGCATATTCTCTGCGTTCACAGTTAAAGCAGTAGTCCCCAGTTAAATGCTGTCCCTGTCATACCAGCTCAGTGACCCATGATTGTATGTAAACATTTTTTCTTGTCATGCTCTTAACACATTTGCAGTTTCTCTTATGACAGATGCCTTGGCATAGAAATGGTGAAGGTTTTTCACTATTCATCAGTTATTATGGGGATGTCATTTTTTATAATACCTCTGTTTATAGCACACCATATGCTGATCCCAAAGTGAATTTAAGTCCAATAGGGAATTTCATATCCTGTGTTGTTCATGACTTGCCTACTTCTTATGTAAACAAGAATTTTGGCTGCATTTTATAGTCCAAGCATTGTTAGCACATGGCCTAACACGGTTTATTGTATACCTACTTTTCACCTACAGGTGTGGCATACGATCTTGTCTCATTCACTCATTTATTCTCTGATAATGCTCTCCATTGGATTCATGGTTGAAGGGGCCAAGAGCCCATCCGATTAGTTACATGGGTATAACAGATCCTCTACAATGGGATGAACACACGCACACATGCACACACACACACACACACACACACACACACACACACACACACACACACACACACACACACACACACACACACACACAGATAGAACATCCCTTCACCAAGAAACAAGCAAGTCTTTTTTATTACCTACATAGTAGAAACCCAGTTCTCACTGTTATTCTTCTCAACATGTAGTCAACCTAACTTAATATTCCATACACAGTTCCCCTGACACTGATATTAATGAACAGAAATTAACTTTTAAGAGAAATCTAGTCTAACTTTGCTGTTTCCTGACTTCATTATGACAGTTTTCTGAGCATGTATGCATAGATGCTTTGGTTTCTGCATGGCTATTAAATTGCTATATACAGCAAACAACTTTTTTTTTCATTTTAAGAAAATGCCACCAGTTTTTACTCCTGTGACATTAGTTAAGTAGTTTTGTGTTAATACATTTTCACCTCTTCACGATTACTCATCAACAACCTTAAAAGACAGGACATATTGTTAACATTTCAGATACCTTAGCAGGGGAAGTACAGGAGGAAATAAAACAGAGCTTCAAAACTGGTACTGACAAAAGGAATAATTTATGAAACGTGTGTGTGTGTGTGTGTGGGGGGGGGGTGAACACAGACAGCTTAAGATGTATAGAGAGAGGACAAATGAAAATGGTGACAGAAGTGTTCTAATAACCATAGGTTTGATCCCAGGGAATGCCAGATGGT
>NC_056744.1:1733755099-1733812599 GCF_019279795.1 Protopterus annectens
ATTTAGCTCTGCTGAGAGTTAGATGTTCATTAATGTGGGAGTAAGTGATAAACCAGCAGATTTTATTCAAGATAGTTTGCAAGGTCGTGGTGTTTTTCTTTGAGGCTGCAGCTAATATGGATAGTCCATGTCTGAGTTGAGATAAGAGTATTCCTTTGTTTATAGCAGCTTTGGCTGTCTTGGAAATAAGAGGTCATAGCCTGTTTGTCGTTAACTGTAGTGTGTTTTGAATGTATAGTTGAAAGGTAAGAGATGATCCAGCCAAATGCCAAGGTATTTAAAGGATATGATCATTTCTGCAGTTGTATTCTTAACATCTGTAATATAAAGGAAGGTTTTTGAGGGACTGACTATAAGTTTATGGTCTATTAACCATTAGTTGAGGATTTGTATGTCAGCTTGGAGCTTTGTTTGTTTAATAGGGTGGGATTTGTTTGACCTGTACATGACCGTGTCGTCTGCATAAAGAATTTGATGCATCTGAGGATGATCAGATGGGAGTTTGCTGATAAATATGGAAAGTAGCAGAGTGGCCAAAGTGAAACCCTTGGGGATTATTTTCACCTTGAAGATTCTATTGGTAAGGAAATCTAAAAAACAAGGTTTTGCATAATCACTGATGCCTATCTTTAGTCATAATAAGTTACGACCAGTAACGGTTTCTGTGAGGTGAATAAAGACAGTACCTGTTATGTTGCCTTTGCCCATATTGGATAAGATGTCATCTGTGAGGGAGTAGAGAGCTGTTATTGTGTTGTGTCCAGACCAGAACCCATGCTGCTTCCTGTATAGAGGATGGTATTGATGTAAATAAGCAGTAATTTGGTTGTAAATAATTTTTCTACTATTTAACCTAAACTGGGAAGTAAAATGAAAACCACACCAAAAGCTGAAGGTAGCTGGAATAAATGCTGCCAATCCAGATGAATAAAATCCAAAAGCTCTTATTGTAGATAAGTGAGCACTTTCGCAATGATCAACATTGCTTCATCAGGCAAAACAGTACTTGACTTGGGTAGTTTTAGAATAGGAGTGTTTTTCATATCTGAGGCATAATCTTATAAGCTGAGCAGAGTTGTATACATGAGTGGCAGGGTGGGATACGAAGTCCTAACAAAGGTCCCTGCAACCCCTGTTAATTATATGTCACAACTTGGAGTTTGCACAAGAGTGCAAAAGGCAAATTCCCCTACCTCACTGTACTGTGGTCTCACATTCAAAGCAGCTGGCAAGCTGAAAAACAAGAAGAAAAAGAAAGTCTGCTCTTTCGAACATTCACTCTTACAGATTGTAACTGTCCACATCAGAAGATCGACTTATGAGAATGTTGACATTCACATGATCAAGATCAGATAATTGAAGCCTCAAAATCCTAACAGGCTAGATCATTGAAACCACAAAAAAATTAAACTTGACAGGACGTGGTTTTGCGATGTCATAATCAGTAACTGGGATTTTCTCAGCTGTAGTGTGATCTCAGAATTGGTATATGTAATGAGTATGAAGCTGCAGAGGGCTTCCTAAACAAGACGTTTCTGATGTTATGAACTTTCAATGATCTGATCCATCAAGGTTTTGGGGATTTGATCATCAAGTCTTTATTAAGTAAGAATCAACATTCTGGTAAGTTGACTTTCGGACATAGATGCACCATCATCGCTTCAATACCCTAACTGAACTATACCAACTCCACAATCACACAACTGCAGAGGAAAGAGAATACCCCCAATGCACTGTTTCTCTGCTGGTGTACATACACTATCTTCCAGACAAGGAGGTCCAACTTAACAGAAGACATTAGTAATGAACTAATACTGATTAATGCTAGTTTACATTATAATTCAAATTCTCCAAAAATCAAACTCTCTATGGGCTAATGTAGTTTCTGGTAAAATGTGATTCACTCAATTGTGATTTATATAAAATGAGTTTTCAGTCAAATGGGGCTCTATTTTTATTTTTATGCAAATGAACCATAACCATATAATGTCTATCTATCTATCTATCTTCCAGACAAGGAGGTCCAACTTAACAGAAGACATTAGTAATGAACTAATACTGATTAATGCTAGTTTACATTATAATTGAAATTCTCCAAAAATCAAACTCTCTATGGGCTAATGTAGTTTCTGGTAAAATGTGATTCAGTCAATTGTGATTTATATAAAATGAGTTTTCAGTCAAATGGGGCTCTATTTTTCTTTTTATGCAAATGAACCATGACCATATAATGTCTATCTATCTATCTATCTATCTATCTATCTATCTATCTATCTATCTATCTATCTATCTATCTAATCTGTCTATTTATCTTTTATGAGTTGGAACAAAAAATTATACATTTTTAACAAAAACATTCAGTGTTTATATTAATATATAAAGTTGCAGGTTTCTATATAAAATTGCATGCTTAGAAGTTACTGCATATTTTATCTTTGAAATAGAAGACTGCTACATGACACACAGCTGAACTCACATTTGTTTATGTTATATAGTTACTGTTATAGGCTTGAACATAGCATATGTCCTTAATACTACCTTGTTTTTTCTTGATGCTTTTGGGAAAAGTAACAACAGTGTTAATATTATCTGTTACTTAAACAGTGTATTATACAAAATACCATCACCATCACTTTAATATAAAATGAATAAAAATTATCCATAGTAAATACTTGCTGGAGTAGTATTTAAAAGGAAGCTTTGTTAAAACTAACAATTGCCTTCTAAGGCTGCCTGGCGAGCCAGTATAACATCTTAGATAATAAGCTATTGTTTTTGCTAGACACAATAAAATTTGAGGTAAGGGTGAATATAGTTGTTAAAGAAGTGTCTTTTACGGTTGTTTGGTTAAAAAAGAGATATTAATATACTTAACAACCTTAAAGTTCTCTACTTGAGTGAACGATAGAGCTTGGTGTTGTGTGTAATGAAAATTATTGTTATTTGAGGGCTATAATTAAGTGAAGAGCTTTGGTATAGTTTAGAAATGAAGCTGCTTTCTCTCAGGCACAAGCATTCTTCTTTCACTAAATTATGTGAAGCTTTTGAATTAAAAGACCTGAGATAATTTGAAATTTCCACCCAAATTGATAGAATACAACTGTTCAAGCTTGTAGATTTGGTTTGACTGGCAGCTTTAGAAAGATAATTTAAATAAAAAGTGGAACCTTGTGAATATCAAATTTCACTGTAACAACACATAGCTGCACAAGCTAGCATAGCAGAAGAAAAGTCAATATCATTACATGAAGCATGGAACAGAAACAATGTATACTGTTCAAAGGTACTATTTGATGCACATGAATACAAATATAATATTTAAAGTTTTATTTTTATGGCAAAATATACAAGTGTTGTCAGGACCGGCCTTTGGTCAACTGGTGCTCTAGGCAAAAGGTCTCCACAGTGTCCCTCCAACACCAAATTGTGCCCCCATCCTGCTCTACCTTCACCATCCAGATTACTAGAAATGCACCCCTGCTAGAGCAGAGCCCTAGGTGGCCGACGAGTTGGCCTATGCCTAAGGCTGGTAATGGGTGTAGAGCATACTGATAAAACACATGAAGGTTCCAAAGAAATAAAAATGCTGGGGATTTATCTTTGTACTAGTAAATAATAATCTATGTTGTTCTTTAATAATTTATTTGATATATACTGTTAGGAATTTTTTTTTCTTAATAAATAGGTCTAAAAATTAAACAACTGTTCTACTTATTTATATTAATAAAGACTTATAGAATACAGCCATACTTTTAGATTATTGTTATTAGAGTTATATATATATATATATATATATATATATATATATATATATATATATATATTTGTGGTACAGTGGTTTGGGAGTGTCTTTTTTCTCACTGCTTGTCAGAATATTGGATGAGTTGGTTTACCTGGAATGTTAGACTATTCAAGCATTGAGTGTTAGACTCCATGAGGGGTAGGAGGTGTTTTAGAAGTAATTGTTTTATGATAATCTTACTTATTGCCTTTTTACGAGTATCCACAAATGTAATGATTTTGTTCCTAGATCTAATTTCAGAATTTAATATTTGTATGAACATTAATAAGCAGTTCTTTACAGAGCATCATTACATATGAGAAATAAGTATATGTTTCTGATCAATAGGACAAATGACATTTTTAACTGTATTTCTATAACTGTTAATGGATTAAACAATGGAAGCAAGAGAGGTAATTTAAATAGATATCTGAAGCTGTTTAATTCTCAGGTTATCATTCTACAGGAAACACACTTATACACACATACATACAAATGTTTCAAGTAGGGCATTAAAGCCCTTCTAGCTTGTCGATATGCCAAAGACACTTGTTCCCATAATAAATGTCCAGGTTGTTCTTAAAAATATCTAAACTAGTACTTGCTTTAATGTAATTTGGTAGTCTGTTCCAAGCATCAGCTACTCTATCAGAGAACCAATTAGTACACTTCTCATTCCTATAGAATCTTCTACATAGGTTATCTGATTCATAGATTCATAGATTCATAGATTAGTACTAGGCTAACTGCCCTTGCAAGCCATTTTAAGCCTAGCCAATTATCCCTTGTGAGACTCAAACCCTGCACCTTGTGTTTGTAAGGCAAAACACCTTAACCATTAGGCCACCCTCCCAATTCTCTAGTACGTTTTGATAACCCCAAACATTCCCAGAGGTAGTTGTCCGTAAATGCCTTATATACCTGAATAAGATCTCCTGTTAAATATCTGTAAGAGACACTGCAAAAGTTCAGATATTTTAGTCTTTCATAATAACTTAGATTTTCACATCCATGGATGCCCTTAGTATATTTCAGCTGTACTCTTTCCAGTTTATTCATGCTTGTTTTCCTATACTTATTCCATATTGTTATTCTATACTCAAGTTTGGGTCTAATGTAACTAACAAATAATGACTTCATTATGTTTGATTTTCTAGACTTTATAAATCTTTTTATACAACCTATAGTTCTGTAACTATCATTAGCCAATTGGTTGATATGATTAGAAAAAAACTCATAGCTGAATCTACCCATACACCCAGGTCCTTAAATGAGTCTACAGTTTCAATCACTGTGTGCTGTATTAAATATTCACATTTCAGTTTATGTCTCCCAAATAACATCTGCTTAGTTTTTGATGTATTTATCAACATATTATTCTCCTGTGCCCAAATGGTCAATTTAGTCAAATTATTTTGCAGGCATGCCTTATCTGTAACACTTGTAATCAGTTTACCCAATTTCAGGTCCTCAGCATATAGACTGTAGAACACCTCTGATGAAAAAGTAAGTTCTGAAAGATACAATCTAAACAAGTAAGGGCCTAGTACAGAGCCCTCTGGGACACCTTGACTGTAACCAAGGATTTCACCTGTCCAGTTGGTGTGTGATACTTGCCACGTCCTATTTGTAAGCCATGCAGCTGTCCACACTTATTTGCAAATGATATAAACAGACTTAATACTAAGAGTTACACTACACTATGTAGTTCACAACATAATCACAAAAAAGGGGAGTAGCTATTTTATGGAATAATTCTATGCCTACGCCTGAAGTTATGGGAACATATCAATATGTTAAAGGTATGTTTTGTGCTTGTACTATAAAATACAATACAAAGATATTAACACTTGTTAATGTGTAAGGGATTCCAGGAATAAGAGTCAAGACAGTTGATCAACATTTAGAGAAAGTAATTCAATATGCAAACGGCAATATTATTTTAGCAGGAGACTTTAACTGTATATTATCAAAAAGGGATACTAATACAAACAGTAAAAGGAAAATAGAGCCATTTGCAAAAAACTTAATGATATTTACTGAACTATTTCATCTTAGAGATATAAAATAATTTTCAGAGCCATATTCATTAATCTTTATGCATTATTCTCATAGGCATGGAACACAGTCTAGAATAGACAGAGTTTATATCTCTAATGAGCTAGTAGAAAATCTGGGTAAAGTTAAGACTGTAATCTGTCCATTTTCAGATAATAATGCAATCACTTTTGAATTGTTTTTGAACTCAAATTATAATGTTAAAATAAGAAGAATACCAGCATATATAACAGGTTTACAAGAGTTGAAAGACTATTTTCTTAAAGAAATTCCCTCTTTTATAGAAATTAACAATATAATGGATACTTCAGAAATCTATATATGGACGATCTAAAAGCATATCTGTTTGGTAGAATCACTAATTGGCTATCAAATAAAAAAAAGCAGTGGGACAAAGAATTACATGAAATACAGGGAAAGCTTGATAAGTTGAAGTTAGGAAACCAGAAGAATGAAAATAATCACATGGAAGAGATCAATAAGCTAAATGGCAAATACTTGGAAATTTTAATTCATAAAACCAAAATAATTCTTGAGAAGTTTAAGATAATTAACTTTTCTATCACCCCAAAATCTATGCACAATCTTGCCACCAAAACAAAATTACTCAATAAATCCATAGAATGAAAAGTAACAAAATTTGAAAATATTCTAAAAGAACTCAGAGATTATTACAATGAAATTAATCAAAATAATATACTAATAGATTCCGAGGAAACAATCAAAACATTCATTAGAAAAAAATATATAAAAATAGACTATCAAATGGCCAAATAAAATTGGCAAACTGATTTCTATGCCTGAACTTCAAACCCAAATTTCTAAATTGAAGTCTAATAAAACAGGTAATGATGTAATTATATATGAACTTTGCAAGCTTTTACCTAAAGAAGCCCTACACATATTACATAAGTTTTTCTCTATAGTTAAGGACTTAACTAAAGTTACTCCTTCTTGGAAATATACCTTTATTTCTCCAATTTTAAAAAGTGACAAGGATCTTAATACTTTTCATACGGACCCATTTCACTTCTAAATGTAGATTTTCAGCTATTCATGGCAATTCATAATGATAGACTAAAACACAGTCTACGTTTTATGATTGATGAAGATCAGACTGGGTTTATTTCAAACAGAAACACCTATGATAAATATTAAAAGAATAATTATAATAATCAACTATGCAAATAACACAAATGAGAACTTAACATTAATGGGTCTTGATATAAATATTGCTTTTGATTCTGTCAACTGGAAATAACTTTTGCTAGTCCTAGAAGAATGCATGTTTTCTTTTAACTTTGCACATCTTATTAATCTTCTCCATACAGATTGCTTTGCATATGTCAAAATAGGTACTTTCACGTCTGATTCTGTACAATTATTAAAAGGAACTAAACAAGAATGTCCTCTTTCACCTCTGCATTTTACATTGAGTGATAATAATAAATCTATAGCTACGACTTTTTACCTATGGAACTATTTCAGAGAAAATCTGGTTTAACATTTAATGATAACAAAAGAAAAAAATTAGCAAAAACATAAATAAGATTAAAATCCCAAATAAGTTTCTTAAATATATTGTTGAAGAAAAGAAAATGAATTATTTTGGAATAACCATAATAGATAATATTCAATATATAGTAAATTATAATTATACTAATTGTGTAAATAAGATAAAGAATATATGGACAAATGGCTAAAATTGTCTTTATGATAGAAGAAAGACTGTCTATCATCAAAATGATTATCTTGCCAAAAATCCTATATATTATTCAATCATTAAAATTACCTCCTATGAAAACCTGTAGGAAAGATTGTAACACTTTAATTTTGAAACTTCTCTGGTTCCCTGACAAACCAAGAATTGGGTAAATCATCATATAAGAGATTGGGAAGTAGGGCGGATAGGACTACCAGACATAGAATTATATTCATTTGCATCAGTTATAAAAAAATATGTCTTTAGATGGAAAGAAATGTTAGTAAACCTTTTTATGTGTTCTAACTATAATAGATATAATGATACTTATTTTATATTAAATAACAGTTTATTTTGGTTATTAAAGGATTACATTATAGGGAAAACGTCACCAAACAAGTGATTTACTTCATTTTGACTATATAAAATACTTTTAGAATTTTTTATATATAGAAATCTGTCTTATAAAGCATGTGTTTTCGTTATGTTTTCTATAGCATATACTCAAAGTAACCTCCTTACTTCAAATTTAGAAACAATGGTTACCTTTAAAGAGATGAATCTGTTGTACTGGTTTCAGTTAATGAAAGATGAAAAGCTACACTCAATGGACAAATGGCTAAAATTGTCTTTACAATGGAAAAAAAACTGTCTGTCATCAAAATGATTATCTTGCCAAAAATCCTATATATTATTCAATCATTAAAATTACCTCCTATGAAAACCTGTAGGAAAGATTGTAAAACTTTAATTTTGAAACTTCTGTGGTTCCCAGACAAACCAATAATTGGGTTAAATCATCATATTAGAGACTGTGAAGTAGGGGGGATAGGACTACCAACATAGAATTATATTCATTAGCATCAGTTATGAAAAGAATATGTCTTTAGATGGAAAGAAATTTTAGTAAACCTTTTTATGCATTCTAACTATAATAGATATAATAATAATGTTATATTAAATAACAGTTTATTTTGGTTATTAAATTATTACATTATAGAGAAAAAGTCACCAAACAAGTGATTTACTTCATTCTAACTATATAAAATACTTTTAGATTTTTTTATATATAAAAATCTGGCTTATAAAGCATGGATTTTCCTTGTTTTCTATAGCATATACTCAAAGAAATCTCCCTACTTCAAATTTAGAAACAATGGTTGCCTTTAAAGAGATTAATCTGTTGTACTGGTTTCAGTTAATGAAAGATGAAAGGCTACACTCAGCAGATTACATTAAGAATAAATATGATTTGGATAAAGATATGTGGTTAGATATACATTCTTGTAGACTATATATAGTCTACATTCTTGTAGACTATATATAGAAGGGGACATTAAGTCAATGCAACCAATGTTAAGGGATTATGTCCAAAAATTGATTGAATATATCATATTTTTACAAAATTCTTTGGGGTATGGTCTCTTGTCCAAATATATAAAGTGGTAAAGAGAGAAATTAAAACATGTAATGATACATATTTAAACTATTTTACACAAATCAATAATAGACCACCAAGTGAAAAATGCAAAAAAATATATATATTTCTGTTATTATCTAAACATTTATTTACATGGAAGGCTTTACAGAGGTCCTTCTTCACCCCTCATAAAATTAAATTTATGTACCAGAAAAAGCAAATTTGTTGGAGGTGCAGGAAAAACTTAAAGCAAATTGCCAGCACATGTTCTTTGATTTTACTGTCTTGCTTCCTTTTTGGAATAATATTAATTCTTTTTACAGGCATTTTTTGGAGATACATTTATTTTATCTAAATCATTAATTCTTTTTTTTACCCCTATTCCCACTTGTGTTAAAAGAAAAAAATATAACATATTGTGGACTGCATTGACCATCTCTGGAAAAGTGATCACACAAAACTGGAAAAATGAATTTACTCCCTTGTTTAAAGAATATATAAGTTTAGCAACTGAAATAATTCATCTAGAAATTATTACAGTCAGACTGAGAATAAACAGAATTACCCCTTTTCTCAGTGTATGGACAAATTTTAAAGACTGGCTTGACAAGCCAAAACAAAAAACATTCTGGAACTGAGCAGACATGCAACAACATAAATTACTAGAAGGCTGATGGGCACTCTTATAAATAGATATCTTTGATTCTGTATTTATAAGTTTAGGTTGTTTTTTTTCTTACTTTTGAATATCTATGTACATTTATGATTACAAATTGTGTAGTGATTATGTTTTATGAAAATTTAATAAAAATGTTTTAAAAAAAAAATGAACAATGTTGTCTAAGAGCTTGGAAAGTCTGTTTCATATTGTCAAACTGGTTACTATTTTGTTACAGGTTAACATCATGCTTGAGTACATGCATTACATTTCACTATACACAACTCAAGACCAACTGATAACAAGAAGATAAATATATAAAAAGTGGCAATATAAAGCTAGATTAGAACAGTGGTTTTCAAAACTTTTTGTTGTGTTGAAACCTCAAAGAAGCCATGGGTTTCTGAATATGTGTGCTTTTGCATATAAAGAGATACCTTTCTGAATGCAAAGCATGATTAGCTAGGGAGAACACTGGCAGAGTCAGGTCTGACAGTGTAGTGTTTGATTTAGTGACATGACAATGAGTTGCTGGTGAAGCTTTTTCATAGTAGCCATATCATTTGTTTGAATTAGAATTGCTCTCTGCCACCTCACTTGGCCAACCTGTACTGGTAAATTAGTGCAGGCAGAGAGCAATAGTTTGAATCCCACTTAATTTTAAGATAAGGTCAATCCTATAAAAAATGTTCATCAAGAAAGGCCAATACTAATCCAGTAGAAACCACATTATTATGGAATACTATAAAAAGGTATAATGTAGTCATTTTAAATGTGTCGTGGCACTAAGTTTAGAGACATGACCAGCAGATAAGGTCAGTGATGTTGAACAGAGTAGCATCTCACATGTCACAAATTTGTTCTGAATATAGAAATATGGTCACAGTTGGATAGAAGGCGATAAGGAGAACTATATAGGTTTCAGTCCCTTCTGATTTACAGGGTGACAAATTTATTTTGATGATAGTCAGCATAACTGAATATTTAAAGGGATATGTAAGACTGTCAGGCTTGTAAATTACAGACATCTGGGATGTGTTTAGAAAAAAACTACTAACAGTTAAAAAGGATAGTATCCATTTTCAAGAAACAGGAGTAAGGAACTTTGTAAGTCATTTAAATAGATGTACTTTCATAATTATTGTGCATTATTCTCAAGAAAGTGGCTTGTGCTTTGAACTACAGCAAAAGTCATGCACACAGGCTGTCTCTCCACTAATGTATGCAGTCATAAAAAATAATGGGCAAATATGTTTATATGTAATAATATAGAATCACGGGCATTTACTTAGGTATCACAGAATGAGAACGAGGGGGATATCTGTTGCAGGATGCCATTTCATTGCTATATGAGGAATGACAAATAGGAAGAGGTAATTATTTGAGTAAAAAAATGAAGCTAAATAGTTTGTCAAAATTCATGTTTTGAAATGTGTCTTCATAGAGGTGCAGGAATGCAGCATACACTTGCATGTTTTTCTTATGCATAGATTCCCATGTCACTTCTTAAAAAGTGTGCCATCAGTAGACACTGTAGAGGATAAGATGCACTTTGTCGTCATGTCAGTCTGATGATGTCAAATATCATAGACATTATTAGGCTTAATAAGATGGCCTCCTAATGCATTCAAACCTAAAACATCTTTTTTGTACATTTCCAGTTCATTCTCATAGCTCCTTATGGTGTTAAGAACTTTTTTGGTTCTGTTTTCTTTAACTAATGAACTTACCAGCTAATAATATGCAGCATTAGAAAATGCAAGGAGTTATTAGCAATTTTAGTGCCATTTTGTTAATCCTGGATGTGCTACAGTATAAAAATGAATCCCTATTTGTCACGTATTATTCAGATTTTCATAACTGTTCATATTTTCATAACGTAGAGCCCTACATGTTATTGAGGGCTATGGTAGGAAATGCTATGGTGGGATTCAGGGAAATTCATTGTCAATGTACATTTATATCACACTATTTCCATATGTACATAATATTTCAAAAAACAAGTGAATTAAAACTATTGCATGGCATCAGGGGAAACCTTAAATGTTGTTAAAAAATATATATATTTGATATTTGCAATGTAGGTAGAACAACTTTAGAGATATCCAATGCTATTTATATTGCTAATTATACAAATAAGTATATGTTTTCATATTTCTGTAAATATCTCAATAAATATGGGGTCTATATTATAATACCAAAAGTGCAAATGTGCGACTACATAAAAGTCGGCACATAATGCACGAAACCTGACAATAGCGAACGGCCACATAATCAAATTTTTCCCTAGGGAAAAAACGTACACGGCTGTACACTAAATTAAAAAATCATTTAACACCATAAACAGGTGGGGGGCTTTGCTAATTAAATATACCAACTCGGATATCGCACTATGGGGAAGGAAAGGGCAACTCTGTGAATTTGGCCAACTATCTCCTTGCCCTATGACCTATTCATAGAATCACTTAAATGCGATTCAACTAATATGTGTCACTGTTTCCATATTCGCTAAGAAGCCTTTTTGTGCTTCTAACATAGACCTAAAATTATGCACTAGTAGGAATTTATTGCTGTCATGTGAAAGCTTGTATCTGGTTAAGAAAAAATGTTTTAACAATACATGTCTAGGTTGTAAAATTAAAAAAAAATATATGAATATTTGTGAAAATTTAGGAAAAAATATAATTTGGGGTTTGTGTGCATTACAATGAATCATGATATTTATGGAAACACTATTATCACTGTAAACAATACTTCTTAATGATTATCTTGCTATTTTTGCAGTTTTAATAGCTTCACAAAATGTTTATCTTATGATTTCTAAGTGTATTTTTCAGAAATTGCTGTATAATGCAAGCTATGTGTAGGCTGGTGGAGATGTGACATTCCACACCACACAGGTGTTAATGAGTTAATCCTTTAAAAAGTACTTAATAAGGTCTTCCTCAGCTGTTGCTTGACTTTCCTTCAGGTCCTTTTGTCCACATCTGTTTCCTTTACTTCTTCAGGTGATGTGGGCTACTGAATGCGGACGTCCACCTATTCTGCAGACTGAAACAGACTGTGCATATGTACTGTGGTTAATGCCAAGTGCAGAATACAATTGTCTGTTTTGCTACTCCCATGGTAGGTACTATAAAAATTAGTAGGGATTTCTTTCTGAGCAGTAGTGTATAATTTCAGACAGGCTGCAAAATTCTGGTCATTACCTTTTTGTTTTCTCCACTCCATGAATTCCTTCCAGGAATGATTCCAGTTCTTGAAATATATATAGATACTACAGTAGCAATATTCAGTTACACAAAGAACAGCCACATCTTTAAGATGTTTTATATTTATTTGCTCTAATATAGGAATTGCAGTAACAAATCATGTTATGAAGTCAAGAGTATTTCATGACATCTGTACCTTTATTATGTGCAGCCATCAGTAAAAAAGTTACTATACCTGAAGTCTTAGACAAATATTTTGTTTGTTGTTTCAGTGGACCTGTTGGTATAAGTATCTAAAGCTTCAGTTTAGATCACAGGCAAGCTGTCAAGTGAAGGTTGTGGTAAAGTGTAGATTTTAAAATACCTCACTGAAAACTGAATGTGCTGTCAAATGTTTGTATAAAGGTTAGTGTTGGGCAGAAAAAAATACTGCATACAGTGGTATTTTATAAAGCTTATTATAGTTTTATGATTGCTAACCTTGTAAGAAACTCATTTTGAATATCAATTGAAAGACCGCAAAAAAGACATACCGACCTAGCAGTAGGACCAATTTCAGAGTACATGTTCAGTGACATACCATGATCAACTGTGTCAAATGCTTTTGACAAGTCTAGGTATATGGTCATGGTAAACATCCAGTGCTCATCAATTTTTTGCGTAACATTTATATAATATATTTTCATTGCAGCTTTTATAATAGAAAACACATTTCCCTTTTTTATTTCGAAAAGTATGATGGAACAAAGTATTAATTTAAATAATATTTCCTTTAGAGAACTATACTAATGTATTATGACTAGAGATAAGAACAGAAAAAAGTACCCTGATATGAATGTTTCATTCCATTTTACAATATCATTAAAACTTTAAACTTTTTTCAAGAAGTGATTTTTTTTTTGAAGGGTTGATTAAGTTCACCTTGCGATGAGTTAATGCAGTTATTTTTTTGTGCCCTAAATATATGCCAGGTTGTCAGAAGAAAAAAAAAATGCTGTAGATTTCTTATTAGAAACATCATTTTTAGAAACTTATTTTATAAAAAAAAAGCTGATGAAAGGACCTTTATGATGTTTATTTTCCTGCTGATGCCGCAAAAAAAAAAACACATATTCTCCAAAATTAATGTAAATTAATATTCGATAACATGAAATTACAAAATACTTTAATTGCACATGGTGTTCACCTCTCATGAAGAAATCACACTTTGTTGTTTTTTGATCATGTTTATTAAGTCAAGGCACTCATGCATAAGTTTGAATCTCTCCTGGACAAGCTATTGTTTAATCTTCACACACCTGAAAGGTATAAATTACCATTTATTACATAATTGCCATTTATTTATTAACATATCAACCATCTTGTCAAACTTTGTATCACACACAGGATTACTTGCCTTACTGCAAATTGTTTGGTTTAAGTATTTCCTTGCAGTGCTACTTTCAGCACCAGACTTCACACCTTTCCATCTGAATGTTATGTTCTGCCTACTGTCCCTAGCTTAATAAAATGGGTAACTGCCACATCTTCTACAAGGCTGATAATCTAATAGCTCAGGATCGGATACACCCTTGGAGAGCAGAACTGCACAAAATTGTCATTATTTCAAAATGGATGAACTTACCCTAGCACACTATGAAGGGATGGGAGGGGCATCTGCCTCCCAATGTACCACAATTACAGATACCATGTGACTGAATGTACTTCCTGCCCTTTTCTTTACCATTGTCAACTTCTTTACTATGCAGGCCAGGATCTTAGTCTTGGCCCATCTCATAGATAAGGCTCCCTTTGGTCCCATATATGTCCTTTAGAAATTAGCCCTAGTGGTCCTGTGGTGGTAGGATCTGCTGCACCTGCATCCTGCACAAATTGGGGAGAGGGAGTTGGAGTTGTGTACAATACAATTTTTAATGTTTAAAAATGTATGCCAGATATTCACTTATATGGGATGGTGTCCAATACCTCAGCAAGGTCAAAGTATCAAGCATGTACTGTCAGTCCTTTATCATGTGATGCCATTACCTCTTCAAATAATGCCACAAGATTCATAAAAGCAAGATCTGTCCTTAACAGACTCATACTGTTGAATATCTAACAGATATACACTTTTTTATTTTAAAATGCATATGACTATCTCCATACATTTACAAAGATTACTGGTTGGTTTAGAATTATTTGTTCTAAATGTGACTTTGATACAACTAGAGCCTGTTAAAACAGGTTAGGGACACATCCACATATTAAAATTGTATTTAACATTAATGATAAGGATTTAATTAGGTTTCCATTGATCCTGTGTAAAATACAGAAAAAATGTTGTCTGGTGCTATGAAACATGAGTTTCTCATTTTGTTTATAGAAACAGTTATCATCTATGTATGTATGCATGTAAGGTATACGTCCTCTTGTCTGTGTAACACTGATATATTCCTGTGTCTATTGTGAATTTTGAAAAATATTTTATGCAGGTACACTAGTTATTTCCTGCAGTTTGGTGATCAGTGTATTGTTTATTGAGTTATATTAATTATTTCCCATTTCAGTTTCTCCTGCAATTATAGAATATTTTTATTGCCTTCAGTTTTTAATGATAATGTAAATTAATAGTTAGCTTTGGAAGGACTAATAGGGAAATAATAAAGTAAGTTGTTTCTCTATTTTATTTAATCTAAAGTAGATTTTAAAAATGTATTTTTTAAATCTAAGTAGGGTCTCTTTTCTCTATTGTATATCTGATTAATTTTGCAGTTCAATCAAAATAGTGTTCTGTTTAATTTACCTGTATATTTCTCTCTTGCCAGAATAATTTTATTAATGCAGAAGTTAATAATGTATTTCAAGTTATGGTTTGTATCCTGTGCAGATTAATTGAGATAACAGAAGATAAGACCCCTGTGTGTCTTCTTAAGTATGGCAGTTATCGCATCATATCACTGGTATATTCTAGAAGAATTATTTACTTATGAATTATTTGGTTAATCATACACTAAATATAATGCCATAATGATTTGTGTTAATTACAGAACATGTGACTATGGGTAGAGAGCAAAACATCCTAGTTACCAAAAAAGACCTCCCTTCCCCCAATAAAGACAAAGGCAGAATTTTGCAATTGTGACTATTTATTGAACAAACTGTAGATAAATTCAGTAATCATTTTTTTGGAATAATAATTTAACATTTGAATAACAAATGCAAACTGTTAGTGCTGGTTAGCATATGCCCCACCTGCCTGTTCTGGCCATCTGCTACCAGTAGCTGGGTGCCATAGACAGTGCCATCTGAGTTCCAACATGACTCCTGACTTGGCCTGTATAGATTTTCCACCCTTTTTTAGTATAACAAGTATCTGATATTTGGAAGAGAAGGTGGGATGAAAGGGGGTAAAAGATGCCACAACTGCTGTCATCCACTGATAAAGTTGCAGGATTAATGAGCTTGATTAATCTTTATATAAAGGGTGGAAGGGCAGGAAGACAACATGGAAGCCAATCACCTATGTGGATGGTTACGCACTTGACACTGGGGATCTATGGAATATCTCCTCCTCCCAGTGAATCTCAGTCTGGTCTCTCGGAGAACAGCGATTACTTCATTAAAATGTCTAATATCAACCAGGAGATCCCTTCCCACAATAAAGACAAAGGCAAATTCTTGCAACTGTGACCACTTATAGAACAAACTGCACATCAATTCAGTAATCATTCTTTGTAATAATAATAATTCATCATATGAATACCGACTGCAAACTGGAAGTTTAAACCAAATGAACAGATGTTCATTAGTGGTGTTCAGCATATCTCTTCCCTGCTCTGGACATCTCCTCCCGATAGCCGGGTGTTGTACACATTACCTCCTCATCTTCACCATGACTCCTGACTTTGCCTCTGTAGATTCCCCACCCTTTGTGTGATATAACAAGTAGGGGATTTTCAGAAAAGAAAGGAGAGTGAAAGGTAGGTAAAAGAGGCTGCAACAGGCCTTGCCGACCTACATGTTTTCATGCTGTTTACCCGCTTTTCTGAGCCATCCCCACCTTGTGTGGACAAGTAATAGTCTACTAACTGAAAATTTCCTAGTAATTTATTTTATTAAAATAAGTCCTGTATGTGAAGAGCTAACTGCAAATTAAATAAATCCCAGCCCATGTCATTCAAATGATAGAAGCCAGGACCAGGTTTGGCCAAGTCGAGGTGCACAAAACAAAAATAAAAAAAAAAAATGACAGATGTGGTAGATCTATGGTTTAAGAACTATCTCATAACTTTGATGGTAGCTGGCATGTAGGCTTATGATCATGTTATTCTAGTTAGAATCGAAGACCATACTACTTGAGTATAAGGCAATGGCTGGCACAAAAAAAGTTTACTGAGAAGTATCCTTTTTGGAATATAACAAAGATCATTACCTCCAAAATGGCTAATTAACACATCTGGTACCCTTTGATGGTGAATAACTTCTCAATTGATGGCAACAACTATAGCCAAGATAGTCCTGGGTACTCTAGCTGTTCTATGGATCAAGACCAGCATTCCTTCCAAGAGGTCTGATGGAAGCTCTGGAGGCTGCTCTGTAGATGAAAGAGTGACCAGTTGCAAAAAGCAAGCAAGGACCCTGGAAAGAACATACAGCATTCTAATCACTTAATGTAATTAAGAAAGGCATCTGATTTCTATCTCCCTGTCTGTTTTATTGACCCTACTACATGCACCTCAATAGTTATTCTAAAGGAGTGAGAGTTGTAACCGTTGTAATCAACAGCCTGACAACCCAATAACTTTCTTAGCATTGTGTTGAAATTTGAGGGTGATGCAAAGTGATTTTTGCTATGTCTAAATACCAGATCTTAGGGTAAAACTTTATGTGCCATATTTTTAATTGCCATCATCTAATGAACTGGACAGGAAGTCAAGGTTCCCAAATTATACAGAAGCATTTACTAACCACCACCCTGTTGGTTGGATATGGGTTTTCTTAACAAAACTACCCCATGCATATTAGCTACGACAACATCAGGCCAACAAAAAAGAGAAGTAGAACATTAATTCTGAAAGCCCTGGCATAAAGCCATATAAATAAAGTTGCCCAAAATGCTGTTTTCATTACCCCATTTATTACTTTTGTCAACAGTTGAGACCCTATGGGCTTCTTAACATCTGCAACACTGGCATTCATGTGATTCCATCACATCTCTCAACCTCCTAGTGCAAGAAATCCGAACAAAGCCTAACAAAATGGGGGGACAAAGATCCAAAAATAGGGACAGATTTTAAATATTGCTCTTATAAAGTTGCTGGAGCCACAGGGTTTGTGTTAACATACATTTTCTGAAGGATGTGAAGTCTGAAACACAAATGTATGTCATTATTTAGTACCTTCAATCCTCAGATTATTTCAGTGATTTGATGGAAAACCACAAATTTTATGAGGAATAGAACAAAAATATGATACAAAAATCTGGACAGCTGAGAGGTATTGTCCATCCTTTCAATAGTCTATAGATAATCCAATGCTGGATCAAACTGGGAAACCAAAACAACGCACCAACCAACTTAAAGCAATGTATATGCACAGTGAAATGGGGGGATTTCTTAAGGCACGCCTGTGCAAAATGAAGCAAATTATGATATCCAGAGACCAAAACCTGTAACTGGCTAGTTGGACCAAATAAAAAATGCTAAATTTATCTAAGGGGAAAGTGTAAGCGCTCCTGGCATTTACTACTGATGAGTTGCTTAATAACATCAACATCATTCTTCTCCCAGGAGCCATATTTGTGAGGAGACTGGTGTAGAAAATTGGTGAGACTCTGGAGACAGTGATCAAAACCAGGAAATTTGTTGAGGGAAATAGGCTGCAAGATATGCTGTTTCTAACACCAGGTACATGTTTTGCAGACACAGTTAGATTAATTTTAAAACTGAGTAACACATGCTGCCTCAAGACAGACTGACCTCTGTAAGATCAGGATGACCTACTTAATAGGATCTGTACTACAGCTTGATTATCAGAACAAAACAAGAATTATTTGCCTTTAAAATGCTCTTACCAGATATACACTGCATGCCAAATCAGGAGAATTTCTAAAAATGTGATGTATTTTCTAACTGATTCAGGACAGTTGGATGGCCAAACAGCTGAAAAGTAACTGGCCCAAAATAACTTCCCATTCCTATACTAGCTGCTGCATCAGTAAACAACTGAAGGGACTCTGAAGTGACCCACTCTGTTTGCCATAGCATAACTGCATTGAACTGCCCCAAAAATGTCTTCCATTAATGTAAATCATCTTTTACTCTTTTTCAGGTACAAACCCAGTGGTGTTTTTTCTGTCATCCTTTTAACAGATTAGATAAAGACCTTGTGAAGGATCTACTGGAGGGATCTGGTCTACATACAAAGCTGAAAGAACTCATGAGAGACATTATAAGACTTACTGTAACCTTTCAATTAGCCATGAAAACTTCTATGGCTGACTTAATCTTTATTTTGTTAATGGGCAACCTAAAAGATTGACTAGTGATGTCAGTTTCCAAATCAAGGAAGGTAATGCTATGACTGGGACCCAAATTTTGTCTTTAGCCAATGATACCTGAAGGTGTCTGCATACCTCAATGAAAATGTCCATTTCTGACCTGATGCCCTCTTCTCTCTCACATATGTTGAGAAAGTTATCCAAGTATTAGATGACCTCTTGTTATGTAGTTATTTGCTGCCAGTACCAGTGTAAAGATGTGCTAAATTATTTAAAATCAGGCATGCAGGAGGCACATCCCATTAGCATGGCTGTGTCAAAATATAATTGATCATTAAATGACAACCACAGCCTAGGTCAGTACTGCTGTTAGACAGTTAATAAGGTGAAAGCTGGTTTGATATCAAGTTTTCCCAGACAAGGCTTGTTGAAGGACCTAATAATGTCAGCAGCCTAATCCAAAGTGACGTATTTTACCCTTGTCTAATCCATTGAAATAAAATCATTAACTGATATCTCATTTGGAGCAGAAATGTGAGGAATTAGATGAAACTCACCTGCTGTTTTCTTTGGAACTAAACCAAAGGGTGATGTTGTAAATATTAATGAAGGTGAATTGTTAACTGAAGCAATTGGCCTCCTGGGTCGTTTTTATTCATTGATGATACTTAAAATTGTGCTGTCCTTTATGCAGGTAGACTTCAAGTTTTTGACTAAGCTATTATGAAGGATGTGCTAGCGTCCAGTGAAAAAACATGAGCAGACCTCTGGATTAACAATAAATCTGTCATACAGTCTGGGTAACGTTCAAGTTCCTGACTGAAAACCTAAACTTTAATGGGAGCATTGGCTCCCCAACTGCTACTGTCGACCTCGTTGAGAAAGGAAACTTCTGATGGCATGAAAGGAATACATTCCCCAAAATGACCATATCTGATTCCATGGGTTTAGCTTAATACTACTAAGAATCTCAAAGGTTGGCTTGGCTTGGCTCAACTTTTGCCAGCAGTTAACCACTGGATGTGTTTTACCATAATGGGAACATGTGTGAGACACTTCCCGCTACTGTAAGCGAAACATGGTTTAGTATTCTGTGATTCAGAACTGTTACTTGGTTAATTAATGAATCTCTATCCAACATAGAGCTCAGCCATGTATTTGGATGTCATTAATCCCACCTTAGAGCTTTGTTAGATGCCTTGAAATTCCTGAACCTCTGGTCATAACCTAGCCACTTCGTCCCACACAAATGATGAGCTTTCCTAATGGTAAAATGGTAATCAATTTAGGGCAAGGGCAAATGAGATGTGTTTTCAATAAGGATGGCCATGTATAATAAGAAAACTGCTGCACAAGAGTCCCAGGTTTTCAGGGAATATTTCTTGTTTGACAATTTACCTAAAGCCACCACCGTATTCACTGATTTTTCTACCTCTTGTAACCTCTGTATTCTATCCGCATCAGACAAATCAAATACATCTCTGTAATCTCCTTTAATACTTTTGTCCCTAGTTGTCTCCAGAATATGTGCTGTCATATGTTACACTTAGGGACTACCCTCTATCATAGCAGGGTCAGCAGTGCTAGCCAAAGAGACCACTGGTGATGACATCACAGGAATCCCAGGCTCCTCATCTGCATTAGGATTTGTCCCACCTGTTCTATGTCCTCTTTCTCACATCCCTTGGCTCACCTGACCTGACATAGCTGATGAGAGAATCTGTGGAGAGCTAGATGATTTTGCTTTAATAGGAATGACAGTGGATCCATACCCTTTTTCTAAAACCAAATCAAATAACACGACTCTACTGGCAACTGAAAGAAACTCCAAAAATTCCTGTAAGTACTGACCTTGTGTCTGATTTACTAAAGCTTCCCCTTCTCTGTCCTCCTCACCAATGGGACATCCATTAACCATTTTTTTTTCATGGGCAGGTGCAGAAATAGCACCTTCTAGTAATATTTCCAACATTGGTATAACTGTGGCAAACTTCTAACATCTCCTCATTCTTTTCTTGACCCTGGCTTCAGGTGACTGGGAGAGATCAGTTTGGCTGCTGCATGCCCCCCTATTGGAACCCTGAAGGGAGAGGGGGGACCATCATTTTCTAACTCATGAAAAAGGTCTTCTGCTTTTGTGGTTAATCCTGCCCATCAAATTTTAATGGTGAAAAGTTACCAGTCCAGTGAAGGAAAGACAAAACAGTGCTCAGAAGTAAACAAATCTCTCTTAACAGACTGTGCAGTACAAACACTAAACCAATAAGTGCACAATGGTGTTGACATGCATGGAACATGACACCAACATCCAACGAGCCAATGGTTACTGTTAGTTGGATCAAAATAAAATTCATTCTATACTGGTGAACATAAGATCTGACTTGTTTCTTAATCATTGTGAACTACGATCTGATCACATTAAAAAAAAAAAAACTCTGCATGCGTGTATCAAAGCACCTAATGTATAATGAAACCTTGATAGCTCATCACCATGGGGGGGGCAAAGTTGAAATAAAATGTATTACAAGACACCATATCTCTCAACTATCCCTGATTTTTAGGGATGTCCCTTATATTGACTCAAATTTTAGTTTGGTCCATCTTAATCCCTAATAAAACTGGTGCCTTTTTGGAGAAAAGGTGGTGAGTTACACTTAACAAATAATGCCATTAATTAGAGTTACTGACTTCTCTTTCTTAAGAAAATGCATATTAATTCAGATTCTCTTATTCTGCAATGCCTCTGGCTAATAGTACTAATATTTTAAAAGTGTACCTGATTATCCTGGATTGTTTTTAGATTTGACCCTGATTTTGTTGAGATGTTTCCCTGATTCTTTGTGGGCTATGTAAAGCAATGTTCAGAATGGTAAAATGACAACCGAAGCAGGAGCAATAATACTGCACAAAAACTGGGAGTTCAACACAAAACTCTACATTTCATTTTTTAATATTTTCTTTTTTTTTTACATACTGTATATACAGGCAGCCATGCCACTTCACGACACACATTCTACCAAATGGTCAAACCAGTTATTCTGCATCATTGATTTCTGGATCCAAACGCCAAAGTAGTTAACCTCAGGTGTGAAGAAAATTAACTGTAGAGAAGTGCACACACTTTTTTCTGAGGGATGTGATGAACTAGCTAAGCATAGTAATTATACAAAAAAGTGCCAAACACTTCTCAAGGAAATGAAACTCGTTCCTCATTTCTCATTCTCTCTCTCTCTCTCTCTCTCTCTCTCTCTCTTTTTTTAATAAAAGATTTACTTGTCTAAAATACAATTCTCCATAGCTAACAACCAACCTACACGCATCACAATGCGAACTATATCTGACATCTCAAACAAAAATATATTGTGCCTTTAACTCCATACTTCACTGTTAATTATACTAATGAAGCCATCTCGTACAATGCACTGGTGCAAATCAGGAGAGCCAGCACTGAGAAATAAATTCAGCAAACATTGTTTAACCTGAAGAAAAACATCAGCTAACTAAAATTGCTCAAATAATAGCCTTCCCATTAAGTATGCCTCACACCTAAAAAGTAATTAAACATGTCATTATGTGAACTCTGAATAAAAAGCCCTGCACTACTCTTATCAAGAGCACTTAAGGCAACACAGTGTAATAGCACTAATAATTAAAGCTGCATTGACCTAAACTTTACACTAAAACTAATTAAAGTAAATTAAATATCGGTGGCCTGACCACTGAGCAGTACCAAGATAATCCTTGATATGTGTTATCTTTCTCTCACTCTCTCTTTTTGTATGTATGTACATATACACATATGTATATATATATATATATATATATATATATATATATATATATATATATGTATATGTATATATATATATATATATATATATATATATATATATATATATATATATATATATATATATATATATATATATATATATATATATATATATATATATATATATATATATATATATGTGTATATATATATATATATATATATATATGACCAGAACCAGATATAAGGCTATACCTTACCCAGACAGTCACTATTGATTGGCTCAGTTACCATTGAAGGAGATTGATAATTATTCCTTTGATGACAAAAAACTCTAAGCAATGATGACCGATAAGATTAATGGCAAAGACCATGTAGAAGCCAATGACCTAAGTGAATGACTACACAATTGACACTGGGACCACTGAAATAGCTCATCCACCTAATGACATTCAGTGTTTACCTCAGTTGTTCTTCTTTCAGCTTTTCCCGGTTAGGGGTTGCCACAGCAGAACTCCGGTCCGCTATTTATTGGCAGTGATTTTTACAGTGCCACGGTGCCAGCCTGACGCCCAACCTTCAACAAAGGCATGCCCATTCATGCATGTCTTTCGAACACCACACAGCCATGGGGAGGACATGCAGACTCCACACAGAAGGAACTCCAGCCAAGAATCGAACAGGTGAACCTCTTGCTGTGAGGCGACAACGCTACCGTTGTACCACCACGGCTTTCAGTGTTTACCTCAGTAAACTCCATAATATGTTATTATGATATCTAAGATGTTGCCTTTGCTAGTCAGATTTCATACTATTTGTTTCAAGCTGTATTGATTAAAGTGCTTATTTAATATTTGAACATGTTTATTTCATGTTGAGTAGTTTATCCTTTCAGTGTTCCCACAAGGACTATACCTTTGTTAATACTTAAACCCTGGAGTTTACTCAGAAAGCCCTCTTGCTCTGTAGGCAACCTAGACAATATTTTATACATTCTTATAATTGTACTTATTTATTTATTTAACATTTGTTAACTGGGATAGTCTGACTTGGAAGAAAGCCAATTTTCAGTGGAGGCCCAGGAAGAAACACTCCAGAAGCATGTTTTTGTAAATATTAAATTCAATACCACAGATAAATCTTTGTTGAACCGTAATTTGTAGCAAAGTTTCATTCAATGCTAATTTTTTTTTTTATTATTATCTTTCACATTTTTTCATTTCAATTTATTTACTGACATTTGAAGAATTCTAAAAAAGATATTATGGGGGTGGGAAATTTCCATTTCTATCAGTTACAAAGGACACATTAGTATACTAATCTGCTGGGTATGCATCTCACTCTAGGATAACAGACACTGAATTAAGTTGCTGATGAATGCAAAGCTATTTCGGTTTCATACAAGGTGATAGAGGGATTTCATTAAACACATTCTTTCAAGGATATTTGCTAATTATATCAAATCTAGTTGTATGTGCATCAAAGACAACATTCTCAGCTTGCTCTTTCCAACATGAGCAATGGCTATATTATAATTAGCCTTAGTAATTCCTAACCTGCTTAAGATGCTCTAATTTAACCAGGGCAACTTGAACCTGTCACAATCTCCATACAAAGCCTAATATGTGTTTGTTTTTATGCTCAACAGAGTCACCAAATATTAGGATTTTTTTTGAGTTGCCAGGTCTTGACATGATGCACATTTAACTATATATATGTGTATATATATATATATATATATATATATATATATATATATATATATATATTTATATATAAATATATATATATATATGGATCCCTATCACAACACCGACACGCCACAAACCCGACACTCAAAACAACGACACCAAAACACTGAAAACACACAAAACCGACAACTCACAAAACCGAACACCATAACACCGACACCCAAAACACCGACACACAAAACGTAAACTACACATAACACACAACTATACATGCACTAACCCTAACCCAAACCCTAACCCTAAGGTCCGACACTACCGCACACTTACCCTACCCACACCCTAACCCTAACTCACTTAACCCGCCACTAAACCTACATTCCGTCACTATCGCACACTTACCCTACCCGCACCCTAACCCTAACTCACTTAACCTGCCACTACACCTAAAATCCGTCACTACCACACACTCACCTTTCCCGCACCCTAACCCAAAATCCCACACTATCTCACACTTACCTGTCCGCTCCCTAACGCTAAATCCCTCACTATCGCACACTTACCTGTCCGCTCCCTAACGCTAAATCCCTCACTAGCACACACTTACCTGTCCGCTCCCTAACGCTAAATCACTCACTAGCACACACTTACCTGTCCGCTCCCTAACGCTAAATCCCTCTCTATCGCACACTTACCGACTCACGCTCACACGTTGCCCATGTCGGTGTTTCGGCTGTCGGGATTTCACATTGTCGATCATCTGTCTCGTTGGTCTTCTTAGCGTCGGAGTTTTGGTATGTCGATGAACTCAAGGGGACCCATAGATATATATATATAGATATATATATATATATATATATATATATATATATATATATATATATATATATATATATATATATATATATATATATATATATATATATATATATATATATATATATATCTATATATATATATATATATATGTATATATATATATATATATATATATATATATACATACACACACACACATATATATATATATATATATATATATATATATATATATATATATATACACATATATATATATTTTATTTATTTATTTATTTTTTTTTTTACATTTTAAGTGGTCAGAGTGAAGTCTATTAAAGATGTGCATGAGGTTTATGCTTTCTTCTGGTATAGCTCAGACTTTGTTGGTTTAATTTATAGGTTCCCTACATATCTAATATTAGGGTATGTGATGCTCATGGTAATAGAATGGGATATCTAGTAAAGAGTTTAACTCCATTAATCTGGGCATACTACTAATATACTAATGCATTTTACAGCTACTGGACATCATGCACAATGGAAGAATAAGCGTGGCACAGTTCTTGTGTGTGTTGAGATAACCCCTAACTCCTAAATCTGTGAAAGTTAGCTTGTGATGGTCACTATACCTAATTTAAAGTAAAGTTCTTCCTACATGAAAATATAATCTAAGTAATCTATTATTGTTATTCAAAACCTAACTTTGCCATTGATAAAGTGCCACTAAATGGTAAGCTTTGTAATGCCAACTGCCATTTGTTGTGTTTTATAACTGATGTTTTGTAGGGCATGACAAGCTACTGACACTACACAGAAAATTACAAATTATGCTGGAAAATGTGGTTAAAGCTGTGGGCACTGCAATATGCATCTAGTAGGTGGGTATATACAAAGGAAAGTTAAAGGAAATGTAAACATTTTAAAAAAGGACAGATAGAGTGCCTGGGTTTATGAACACAGCAGAGATAGTGTGGTTTAAGTGAGTAAAATCAGAATTATTCAAAGAACTGTGTTGTCTGACATACTCTCAGAAGGAAACACCAAACTATTTTTCTTAGCTAAAATATAACTGCTAATTTCATCTCTATTCTGTGCTATGTTAATGGACACAGTGAGACTACAGTGCTAGTCCAGCTTTCTGATTACAGAGAAGGGATGCTGGTACTTGAATGGATGCACTATTTGAGACTGACTGCCACACTGTGGTGCAGAAATTTATAGATCTGAATACCGGCACTAGTGTGACTAGATGTATCTTGGACTGGCTGTGAAGATGTAGGGCACTACTGTGAATAGGCATCTATCAGACTGGCTGGGGTGATGTGGGACACTAGTATGAATATACATCTCTCTGGCTGTGTTGATATAGGGCACTAATGTGAATACACATCTCTTGGGCTGGCTGTGGTGATGTGAGGCACTATTGTAAATAAAGGTTTACTATCATAAATTCAAAAATCAGAATAAAACATGTCTTAATTTTCAAATTTATACATCGGAAATGAACATTTCCATGTGTCCCTAATGTCGAAAACAGCTGTGTATTGTCGAAAATGTTGCGAGCGACATTTTCGACAATACACAGCACTCCCACCCGTCCCTTAACTCCCTACCTAACTAGCCTAAACTCACAGTTATGCAGGGGGGCAAGCCCCCCTGTGCCCCCCACACCCCCCCAACTTAATATTCCAACTCCGAGATCGCACTACAGTGAGGAAAGGGATGTATTTCCCTAACCACACTGTATAGCGATCCCCTCACATGAGCGAACGTTATAATTGCGAATGCACAGTCCATTCGCAATGATAACATTCGCTCACATCACCTGCAGAACTATGAAGTATTCGAACATCTGTTGTTTGAATACTTCATAGCCGTGCAATTGCACATCGGCATTGTGATAGTAAACTGTAAATAAACATCTTTCAGACTGGTTGTGGTGATGTGGGTTATCATTGTGAATAGATATCTCACACATTGCTTGTAATGATGTGGGGCACAAGTGTGAATAGACATTCTTGGACTAGTTGTATTGATGTGGGGCACTACTGCAAATAGACATCTTACAGACTGGCTGCGGTGATGAGGGACATTAGTGTGAATAGATGTCTCTTAGACTGGCTGTGGTGATGTAGAGTATCAGTGTGAATAGACGTCTCACAGACATGCTGTGGGGATGTGGGGCGCAAGTCTGAATAGCCATATCTCAGACTTTCTGTGGTTATGTGGGGCATTAGTGCCAAAAGACATCTTACAGACTTGCTGTGGTGACACGGGCACTAGTGTGAATAGATGTGTCTTCAACTGGCTGTGGTGATGTAGAGCACTAGTTTGAACAGACATCTCACAGACTAGCTGTGGTGATGTGGGCACTAATGTGAATAGACATCTCCTGGACTAGTTGTAGTGATATGGGGACATCTCTTGGACTACCTGTGGTGTTGTGGGACACTAGTGTGTATAGACATCTCTTGGACTGGTTGTGGTGATGTAGAGCACTAGTGTGAATTTCTGTCTCTTGGTCTGGCTCTCATGATGTGGGACACTATTGTGAATAAACATCTCTTGGACTGGCTGTGGTGCTATGGGGCACTAGTATGAACAGAAATCTCTCAAACTGACTGTGGTGATGTGGAGCACTAGTGTGAACAGACATCTCTCAAACTGGTTGTGGTAATGTGGCACAGTAGTATGAATAGACATCTCTCAGATTGGCTGTTGTGATGTGGGGTATCAATGTGAACAGACATTTCACATACTGGCTGTGGTGATGTGAGAACTAGTGGGAATAGACATCTCTCAGACAAGCTGTGTGATATGGGGCATTAGTGCAAATATTTATCTTATGATAAGTTGTGGTAATATGGGGCAGTAGTGTGAATAGATATCTCTTATACTGACTGGTGATATAGGTCATTATTGAGAATAGACATCTCTTGGAAGGGCTGAGGTGATGTGGGGCACTAGAGTTAATAGACATCACTTGGACTGGCTGTAATGATATTGGGCATTAGTGTGAAGAGACTTCTCTTGGACTGCCTGTGGTGCTGTGAGGCACTAGTGTGGACAGACATGTCTCAGCCTGGTTGTGTGATGCAAGGCATGAGTGTGAATTTCTCTCTCTCAGTCTGACTCTTGTGATGTGGGGCACTAATGTGAATGGACATCTCTCGGACTGGCTGTGGTGCTGTGGGGAACTAGTATGAACATAAATCTCCCAGACTGACTGTGGTGATGTGGAGCACTAGTGTGACTAGGCATCTCTTGGACTGGCTGTGTTGATGTGGCAAAGAGGTAGACCGGCTTGCCACAGTGATGTTTCCACAAACTAATTTCAATTGCACCTACCATGCTTTCTCCAATCCCAGTCCCCAAATATGGGGAACCATCATTAAAGAAATACCATCCATGTTTTCAGTAAAAAAATATATAATACTAATGAAGTGGAATTTTCTTAATTCAAACACAGTGCAAATGCTACCTAAACTGGAAGACACATAAATGTTCCCATTTCATGACAAAAATGAATTATTAATCTTTTGGTTATTTCCCCATTTGAACCCACGAGCATCAATTTTTTGTACCTTGATAGTTTTTCTATTCTTCCACATCTCACTGGTCCTTTTCCTGTTGAACCTGTCAGGGTTATCACTTTATGCTTTTTTCATTCTCTAACAAGTTTACATCCCACACTTCTACCCTGTATTTGTATCTCATTTGTATCTGCTCACGGTGCAAACTATACACAAGGTTAGACTGATACTCTTTACACAGAAATACGACAGCAGTAGTGTATTGTGTTTTTTTTTTTGCTTTTTCACTTCAGTGCTTGAATTTCAGTTGACCAATGTCTGTATTTTGTAACTAGAAAAGGTGCTGTATGTATTGAAATGTGACAATATTAATGTAATATTTTGCTTGCTTGTTGTATTTGATATATCACCTTAATACATTGATTTCACTTGAACTATTTCAGTACTCCCCAGTCTGAGCCTGAAAATAGTCCAGAATGATCAGTACAGTACCCAGATGACAAAAAAAAAAAAATGTAAAGAAAGTCTCCTAACTCTCATACAGAAAGCCACTTTGATGCAGCAAAAGCCAGTTTAAATTATGTGACCAAGAGGTAATATAATGCAATGGAAAAGCTTGTTCTTCCAGAGGATTACATCTGTGTGTTGTACAGAGGTACTGCAGTGTTTTTATGTTACCTGTATACTTCTCTGAGAGGTGTGATATGGCTTTTCTGTGTCATCATCATCATCTTCTTTCTGCTGTTCCCGTTAGGGGTCGCCACAGCAAATCATCTGTTTCCATTTCTTCCTGTCCTCTGCATCTTGCACTGTCACACCAACCACCTGCATGTCCTCTCTCACCACATCCATATACCTTATCTTAGGCCTTCCTCTTTTCCTTTTACCTGGTAGCTTCATCCTTAACATCTTTTTCCCAATATACTCAGCATCCCTCCTCAGCACATGTCCAAACCAACATAATCGTGCCTCTCTGGCATTGTTTCCAAACCTTCCAACCTGGGCTGACCCTCTAATATAGTTATTCCTAATCCTGTCCACCCTCATCACACCCAGTGCAAATCTTAACATCTTTAATTCTGCCACATCCAGCTCAAACCCCTGCCTTTTTGTCAAAGCCACTGTCTCCAACCCATATAACATAGCTGGTCTCACTACCCTCTTGTAGACCTTCCCTTTCACTCTTACAGGTACTCGTCTGTCACAAATCACTCCTGACACTCTTCTCCACCCACTCCATCCTGCCTGTACTCTCTTCTTATAGGTTCATAGGTTCATAGGTTCATACTAGGCTATCTGCCCGAGGGCATTTACAAGCCTAGCCCATAGTTTTGTGGCTTACGCCACCCCTTTAGTATGGGGAACTATACCCATTATTTTGCTGTGCCTCTGTTGAGCAGTGACACTGAGGTAATCCCTGGGGTATATCTGCGATCTCCCATCCATTGGTCAAGATTTCTCTTGAACAAGGCCAGCGAGGTGCTCTGCCTCACATATACCGGGATTTTATTCCACAGCATAGGGAGTCTTTGGGTGATGAATCTATCCCTCCAGCACGTCCTATTAATAGCCGTGTCGAGGTTTAAGTCTCCCGCCCTTGTGGCTCTGACGGATCTAGATTTTTTGAGGTGAAGCATATTCATCAAATCTGGGTTTGACATGGCCTTGTATGTTAGGCAAAGGTCACCTCTGAGCAAGCGGTAAGCGGCTGAATAGAGCTGGAGTTCTTTCAGTCGGGCAGCATAGGACAGATGTTTGAGACCCTTTATCCTTTTGGTGAGGAACTTTTGTGGCCTCTCCAGCTGCTGCAAGTGTCGGGTCAGATACATTCCGAATGGGGCATTGTACTCAATCATTGGTCTGATGAGTGATGAGTATAGGGAGACTATGACCTCCCTTGATCTAGATGAGAATCCCTTCATGATAAGGTGGGCAATGTAGAAGGTCTTCCTAACTACTTTAGCTACATGGGTGTCGAATGACAGACTACTATCAACCTGGGTCCCCAGGTCCCTGATAACTTCTTCTGTACTCAGTGGATTGCCACCTATTTGGTAGCTAGGGGTAACCTTGTTTTTCCCGAAGGGTATGACTATGCACTTTTGGCATTTAACTTTAGGCCATGGCTCTGGCACCAGTTATCCGTTTCTGTGAGACCCTTCTGAAGGATATCTGTGTCAGATGTGTTTTCTACTATGGCCCAGTTTGCAGTCATCTGCAAACTTTGTCAGCCATAACCCTCCTGTGTTTGCTTGTACTTCGGAAAAGTAGATGCCAAACAAGAGTGGGCCCAGGACTGAGCCCTGTGGTACACCACTTGTGACAGGCTTTGAGTCTGACATGGCGCCAGCAACTCTGACCCTGTGGGTTCTGTCACTCAGCCAGTTTGCAACCCATCTTGTGATGTATGGGTTAACATTTAAGCTGATGAGTTTTTCAATGATACCCGAGTGGGGTATTGTATCAAAGGCCTTCGCCAGATCGAGGTAGGCTGTATGGACTGCCTTTCCCTCATCAATGGCTTTGGTGACTGTTTCAAAAAGTCAACCAAGTTTAGAAGGCATGATCTGCCTTTGACAAAGCCAAACTGGGATGGATCCAAAGTCTGCAAATTCCCTATGTCTTTATTTATGAGGTCCATTATGATCCTCTCCATGGCTTTGCAGATAAGGCTTGTCAAGCTAATGGCCGGTAATTTCCAGGGTCGGTGGAGGCACTGCCTTTGTGAAGTGGGACCACAGTTGCAGTGCGCCACTCCCTGGGTACGTATCCAGAGGTAAGACTATGATTAAACAGCTGTCCTAGCTGTGGGTTTAATTCCTCGTTGAGTTCGTGGAGTCCACAGCCGGGGACACCATCAGGTCCCATGGATGCTGTGTTTTTTGCTTTAGAGAGAGCAGTTCTCACTTGGGCGTTGGAGATGTTTGGGGGGCTGCAATCGCTTGGTATAGATATCTCTCCTTTTGGGGGGGAGAAGTTTGCACTGAACCTGTCAGCCAGTATGTTGGCAATGACTGTAGGATCAGTAATCTTCACATCATTTTGAACTAGTTCTGAGCATATCTGGGAGTTTCCTCCCAGGTTTCTAACATAGCTAAAGAAGGCCTTATGATTGTCTTTTGAGTCTTTAGCTATTTTTCTCTCAAAATTTGCTTTGGATGATTTTATGAGAGCTCTTAGTTTTTTACTTATAGTGATCAAGGGTGTCTTACCTTTTAAGGATTTTGCTCTATCTTGTAGTAGCTTCCTCCTTTTGTTGTAGAGTTTGTTTATGGCTGGGGTCCACCAGAGTGGATGCTTGCCTTTGGTACAAAGAGTCTTTGTTTTGCTTGGGATTGCCTTATCCATGCAGTCCTGCAGGTGCTGGTAGAAGGCATTTGTAAGTGATTCAGCGGCTTGAATACTGTTTTCCGTCGGCTCGGGGGCCTTAAAGGAGACCACACTAGACTTTAGAAGTGTGAAGTCGGCTTTCGAGAAGTTCTTTACTGTGGTCTTTTTTATTTCAGGTGGGGGTGGGATGAGGACCTCCAGCGAGATTAGTTTGTGATCTGATCTCACCAGTGAGGGGTATACTTCCGGTGTTGAACATTGTGCTCCCATGTTCGTGATGATGAGATCAAGTATGTTTTCTCCTCTTGTGGGGATGGTGACTAGTTGTTCCATGGCATTTGAGTTTATGAATTCCAGGAACTTTTGGGCTAGGGTGTTTGGGCTTGAGTAGTGTTCCCAGTCTATATTAGGGTAATTGAAGTCACCTAGTATGATGGTGTTTGGTGATACATTTATCCCTCTAGTGTTTTCAGGAAGGCCATGTGAGGTTCCTGAGTTTGTGAGGGTGGCCTGTAACATGCTACAATTTGCAGAGCAGTCTTGCCTATGGTTAATTGCACCTGGATGGTCTCCGATGCATCGTGCGTTGCCACCAGTCTTGAGGTGTGGGTGTCTTTGATGAATATGTATACCCCCTCCTTTCTTGGTATTGTCCGGATTTTGGGGCGGACGCATGATAAGAGGTAAAACCTGATAGTGCTGGGGTGCTCTCAGGAGCCTTGAACCAGGTTTCTGTCACTGCACAGACATCGATGTTCTCCATACTGAGAAGGGCCTCGATTGCGTGCATTTTGAGATTAAGACTTCTGGCGTTAAGCAGCATTACTCTCAGTTTTTTTTTCTTTTTTGTGTTCTAGGGTGGTAGGTTTAGAGTTTGAGCCTTGCCTAAAAAAGGCACTATGGGGGTGGCAAGAGCCTTTGCCAATATCCGAAATCCCAGGGGTGACAGGTGCAAGCCGTCCCTTGCAAAGCAGCGTGGCTTGTCCAGCATGTCATCCCAGGCAGACAGACATTGGATCCCCTTTGAATGACACCAGAGTTTAAGCCAATTGTTAAAGCTGATCATCTTATCTCTGTATTGTGGCATCATTCTTGGTGAAGGTAGGATACTGCTCAAGGTCAGGGTCATACCTGCCTGGGCTACATAATCAGAGAGCTCCTCAATATCTCTTTTCATGTAGTCCAAGGAGGTACGTCTCAGGTCGTTTACACCAGCGTGGACAATGACTGAGTCATATTTGTACCTGCTGTTGAGAGACCTGAGTGCTTGCGTTATGTGGCGGATTCTAGCGCCCGACAGGCAGCTTACTGTGACCTTCTCCTTACTCATTCTGGTGAGCGGGATGTCAGTGTGTCTGACTATGGAGTCACCAATGACTAGTGTGTCTGGCATTGTGTTTGGCCTTAAGGGCTGTGACTGTTTGACACTCTGACTGTGAGGTCTATGTGTTGTAGGTGTTGTGTTCTGAGGTGGTGGTTGTTTGGGTGTCTGCTTTGGTGGCCTCTGCTGTTTTGGTAGATTTTTGCTCAGGGCCGCCAAGCATGTCTTTGTGTGTTTATGTGTATGATTTGAGGTTGTGATGGTACTATGTGAGACTGGGTCTATAGTGTGTGTGGTAACCTTCTCCTCCTGACTGGTCTTGCCAGTCCTATGTTGAGAGAGCTCAGCCTCCAGTTTGGCCGTATAGTTGCATCTCTCGCATGTATTTGTGTTTTGTGGGAGGAGGAGAGGGTTGTCTGTGTACATGAGGCAATTGTAACATTGCCTCAATATTCCCAAGTTCACCAGCTGAGCAGGAGAGGACACTAGCAACTGATCCCTCGACATGCTAGAAGGACTAGACAAAAACTTTAAAAGAGATTCCGGGGACGTGGTGACCGAGAAATGGGGTTTGCCTTTTGGGGTGCTATCTATAAGAGTGCCGTATCAAGGTAATAAGTACTGTAGGAGCAAGTGCTAGGTTTAACAGATAGAGAAAAGTCTACTTGGAGTCAAGTAGAGATGATCTTTAGGTATTAGAGAAAGTGCTAGTAACAGGGATGCTTAAAGGTAAGATTGAAAAGAATGCACTCTGCAGTGTGCACTAGAGAAGTTAGATATGAAAGTAGGTAACTTGAGTTTTACCTGTTTAAAAAGTTAAGGTTTAGTGGAGAGTTACTATTTTTAAAACAGCAAGATGGACTGAAAGGGGTGGTTACTTTTGTATTTTGGTACTATGAAATACTGTAGGATGGCCAATAAATTTAAATAATTGAAGGGGTGGAATTTCAAAAGTGATGGTTTTGTGATTACTCACATAAGCCAGTGAAAGTAGAGAGAAATGAGATATATGGTCAGATTAACATAAGAGGCGGGCAACTAGAAAGACGGTGGTATTTAACAAGACAACTTCCACACTCACCGTTACTCTGAACTATTGACCCCAAGTATTTAAACTCATCCACCTTCGCAATCTCTACTCCTTGCATCCTCACCATTCCTCTATCCTCCCTCTCATTCACACACATATATTCTGTCTTAGTTCTGCTGACCTTCATTCCTCTTCTCTCTAGAGCATATCTCCATCTCTCCAAGGTCTCCTCCACCTGTTCCCTACTCTCACTACAGATCACAATTTCATCTCCAAACATCATAGTCCACGGGGACTCCTGTCTGATCTCGTCTGTCAACCTATCCATCATCATTGCAAATAAGAAAGGGCTCAGAGCTGATCCTTGATGTAACACCACCTCCACCTTAAACACATCCATCACTCCCAACGCAGAACTCACCACTGTCACACTACCCTAATACATATCCTGTACCACTCTTACATACTTCTCTGACACTCCTGACTTCCTCATACAATACCACAACTCCTCTCTAGGCACCCTGTCATATGCTTTCTCTAAGCCTACAAAAACACAATGCAACTCCTTCTGACATTCTCTGTACTTCTCCATCAACACTCTCAGAGCAAAGATCGCATCTGTAGTGCTCTTTCCTGACATGAAACCATACTGCTGATCACTAATCTTCACGTCCCTTCGTAACCTTGCTTCCACTATTCTTTCCCATAACTTCATGTTGTGACTGATCAATTTAATCCCTCTGTAGTTACTACAGCTCTGCACATCACCGTTATTCTTAAAAATCTGTACCAAAACAGTTTTTCTCCATTCCTTAGGCATCCTCTCACTTTCCAAGATTTCATTAAACAATCTGGTGAAAAACTCCACTGCCAGTTCACCTAAACACCTCAATGCTTCCACAGGTATGTCATCTGGGCCAACAGCCTTTCCATTCTTCATTCTCTTTATAGCTATCCTTACTTCCTCCTTGCTAATCCATTGTACTTCATGATTCACTATCCCTACATCATCCAACCTTCTCTCCCTCTCATTCTCTTCATTCATCAACCCCTCAAAGTACTCTTTCCATCTCCTCAACACACTCTCCTCACTTGTGAGTATGATTCCCTCATTATCCTTTATCACCTTTACCTGCTGCACATATTTCCTAGCTCGGTCCCTCTGTCTAGTCAATCGGTACAGGTCCTTTTCTTCCTCCTTAGTATCCAACCTTTCATACAACTCTTCATATGCCTTGTCCTCCTTAGCCTTTGCCACCTCTCTCTTTGCCATGCACCTCATGTCCTTATACTCCTGTCTACTTTCTACATCTCTCTGACAAACCCACTTCTTCTTTGCCAACCTCTTTTTCTGTGTACTCTCCTGTACTTCTTCATTCCACCAACGTCTCCTTGTCGTCCTTCCTCTGTCCAGATATGATACCAAGCACCTTTCTAGCCGTCTCCCTTACTAGCTCTGCTGTAGTTACCCAGCTATTTGGTAACTCTTCACTGCCACCCAGTGCCTGCCTTAAGTCATCCCTGAACTCCACCTCACAATTACCCTTTTTCAATTTCCACCATTTGATCCTTGGTGCTGCCCTCACACTCGTCCTCCTCTTCTTGATCACCAACGTCATCCTACAAACCACAATCCTATGCTGCCTAATTACACTTTCTCCAGTCACCACTTTACAGTCTCCAATCTCCTTCAAACTGGCCCTCCTACATAAGATATAATCCACCTGTGTGCATCTTCCTCCACTCTTGTATGTCACCCTATGCTCCTCCCTCTTGTTAAAATACATATTCACCACAGCCATGTCCATCGTTTTCGCGAAATCCACTACCATCTGACCTTCTGCATTCCTTTGTTTAACACCATAGCTACCCATCACTTCCTCATCCCCTCTGTTCCCTTCACCAACATGCCCATTGAAATCTGCTCCAATCACCTCTCTCTCACCCTTGGGTACAGTCATCACCACTTTATCAAATTCACTCCAAAATTTTTCTTTCTCATCCTTTGCACACCTAACTTGTGGAGCATATGCACTAACAACATTCATCATTACACCATCAATTTCCAGCTTCATAAACATCACTCTATCCGACACTCTTTTCACCTCCAAAACACTCTTAGCATACTGTTCCTTCAAGATAATGCCTACGCCATTTCTCCTCCCATCCACACCATGATAAAACAATTTGAACCCACCTCCAATACACCTAGCCTTACTCCCCTTCCATCTGGTCTCTTGCACACACAATATACCAACCTTTCTTCTGTCTATCATATCAGCTAGCTCTCTCCCTATACCAGTCATACTGCCAACATTCAAAGTTCCGACCCTCACTACCACAGTCCTAGCCTTTCTCCTCTCTTCCTGCCTTCGGCCATGTCTTCCACCTCTTCTCCTCCTTCGGTCAACAGTAGCCCAATTTCCGCCAGCATCCTGTTGGCTAACAGTACTGGTGGCGGTCGTTGTTAACCCGGGCCTCGACCGATCCGATATGAAAATGTTTATTGGTGTCTGCATGAAATGATTTGGTGAAGTTTTACGCCGGATGCCCTTCCTGATGCAACCCTCCCTATTTATCCGGGCTTGGGACCGGCACAAAGAAATGCACTGGCTTGTGCATCTCCAGTAGCTTCTCTGTGTACAGTCTATAAATTCCTGGCTACACTCCTGCGCCATTTTATCTAGCCAGTAGACCTCTGAAGTATGGGTATGAGATGACAGATTATTCTGAAAGAAGTCTGTGTCTGCAAAACCAGACAGAGAATGTCTATGAAGCATGCATGAAAAGTAGTAACATCTTCATGTATAGTAATTGGTTATTGTAGTAATCTTTTACACACCTCACCATGAGAAGGGGCATCACTTTAGACTGCATGTGGCAAGCTAGTGATATTTTAGCATGTGTGAAGCAGTTAACATACGCAAATCATTCTAGCATTCTGATTGCACCACACAGTGCTTAAAACATTTGTGAAACCTTCTGTTTACTGACAGTCCCTACAACTCATGACCACCCTTGGTAATTGCATGATTAGTGATAAATATATCTTCTATTTTGTTTCACTAGAAAACTTTCTAAAGCTAAATAGAATATCTCCTAGATTTGTTTCTTGTTTACAAAGTTCATAATTGGAATAACAAAAGATACTGAATCTAAAAGCCATTTATGAATATTTATCTAAATTATTATGTCTAAGTAACAGTTTACGTATATTCATCTTTGCAAATTATGCTTGATTAGAATATCATGTGTGACGCAGTATGGCAAAATAATGACTTACTCAAACCATTTCTGAAAAAAAAAAAAAAAAAAAAAAAAAGAAAGATAAACATATTTCTGGCTGTTCCAGCTAAATTATTTGTCTTTGCCATGCATAATATAGTTTCTAATCAACGCTGTGTAAATTATGAGGCATTTGTCTATTCACGATCATGTCTGGATCCTATAATGATCTAAAAGTTGCAATCAAGACATTCTGTAGTACCCTTTACACACAAACTGAAATGATGAGGCAGGGGTCCATTTGTCCATTTAAATTATCCTACTTCTGTATGCCAGTCATGCTGATTGCATTGTTAGCACCTTTTAAAATTGCACTCATCTGCAATTATTATTAAATGCTACAAAATGGCATCCACAAATAAAAGCTAAACACAAATGCTAGTTTCTTAAAACATTCTACAGTACAGGATAAGAACTTAACAGAACACATTGATTTTTTTTTTATTTAGGTAATTATGCCCACAAAATGCAATGATTTTACTAAGGTGTTGACATAAAAAAACTATGATTTTCTCACATAGAAACCATTAACATGCTACAGACGTCACTGTACTGTGCATCTATGATGTCATCATTATTCCTACCATGCACCCATGATAATGTAGAAGATATGCGCAGTATAAGATAAACAGTCAGAAGGGTCATAGGTATATACCAGGCTAATGACACCAGCCCCTTTATAAGCCTAGTTTTGCAAACCAGCTGCTTTGTGTCCCTATGTATTAGGGGCATTTATTAGGAGGGTGTATGTTAGTTTGGAAGTTTCTAGTCGTTATGGAGGTATGTTAGTTTAGACATAACTGTCAACACAGAGGCCAGGCCCAAGGTGAAAACTAGAAATCAAAGACATACTAAGTGACAAAGATAAACAAGGCCAATGAATGACCCTGGCACTAGCGATAACTAGTGCCAAGGTCATTCATTGGCACTGGCACTAATTATCACTAGTATGGTGAGAATCAGCAACCAACATTGGCTGATTTATTACATGCACAAGTTAAGTGAAGCAGCTTAATACAGATTACCACTGACAGGGCTTGCCATGCACCACAACAGTGACCACAGAAATATTTGGAACCTCCATTCAAGGGCACCCGCAGGCAGGTGCCAGGGGATGCACTTGCACCCCCCTGGAACTGGCTGGCTGAGAAATTAATTTTATTTAATTTAAAAAAAAAAAAAAAACAACTTCTTTTTGTGTTTTTTTAAAGGGCATTCCTCTTTAAGAAAGCCCCTTTGTATCCCGTCCAGTCGCACAGATGCAACAGGTGTTTGCGACCTGTTTTCGTCTTTTGTGTCTGTATGACCGAGGGTTTACGTCTTTGTCTTTCGCGCGCCTAGTGGGAATTTGAATTCCAGAGGACGTTTGGACTGTGGACGCACCAGACAAATGTAGAAGTGAGAGGCAGGTGTGTTCGTTTTGACATGAAACATGAATTGTCCTTTCCTCTGGGGGATATCAGTCAGTAAAAGTGTTATGCATTGCAATCAGCACATACTTTCTGTAAATCAGGATATTGCTGATAGAGTGTTCCAGTAACCTTTATTTAATAACAAAGGAGAAGAAAAGGAATTTGAAACAGTTTTTAAACAGAGTACAAAATGACAACTGTCAGGAAAGATGTTGAGGATATTTTAAATATCGCCCTTGTAATGTTTAGGTTAGTGTCGGATAGCCACACATTTTACTTTAATTTCACTAAGACAAGGCACCTGTAACTTTTACATTTAGTTCAGGTAACATAGTATGTCATTTCTTTTCTACAGGAAAGACATCTAATGAACTAAGAATTAGAATTTATTAGCATTACTATGCTAAGCACAATAATGATGTTAATGATCTTTGCAGACATAGTATTTTTTATATTATAGATCATGTAAAATGATATCAGATGAGGTGGCAGGGATGTCATTTTGGAACTTCAAGAATATAAATAGTAGATAATGTAGAATGCATGTGTTTTCTCAAGCTTGATCATTGTATTCAATTTTAAATGTGTTCTTAAAAAGGTTATTGAGGAGGAAGCAAAAAGTATTGCAACATAATACTGGTTGGTGTATTCCTTTTACTCGATCTTAACATTTTGATATAATATGTCATGTGATCAGTTATGAAATATTCAATTAACATTACATGCATGGTCAAACGTCTTGCACAGAAGAAAAAAAAAACATTAAATGATTTCTAGTTTTTCTGAATAAAACTTGTTTTTCAGCATGTTAGAGCCTGCTTCTTTTATTTACCATTATTACAGTCAGAGTTTAGTGTTATTTATTTGCTAAGGGTATGTTTGTGTTGGAGTGAGTGCACATTTATGTTTTAGTTTCTTTTTACTTGGGAGTTTGCAGGTTGTGATGTATGGGCTAATTTTATTTAGGCATTTTTTTATATTTTCAATTGGCTTCTATAGGTTTATGTCTAAGACTGAATGTAGAGTTAATTCTTAGCAAGAGTTGTGTTGTTGATTTCTGAGTCAATATGGGATATATTTTGTATCTGATACTGAGTACTTATATTCTGCACATATTTTTCTGTCAGACTGCAGGGTAGTTTCAAACAGAATGGAGGTCATGCAGCAGTTTAATGACATTTTTATACATTTTGGGAAGTTGTTTATTAATTTTGAAATTTGCTGCTAAATTAGGCTCGAGCATCTGTATATGCACTTGAGGGATAGGTATGTAGAGAGATTTCCTTAATTATTTTACAGGCTCATAGGAGATTGCAAGGATAAATAACCCCCAGGGAAGGCTTTCTAAGCCTAGTCATGCTGCCCAAATATATATGACAAGTTATGCTAACCTAAGATTATTCTAAGGGGTATGTGTATGCTTGGGCATGGGTGGTCAATCATGCTTCTGTTTTGCAGTTTTTCTTGGGTAGACTTGTTCTGCATTTGTGTGGGTAGAATTTGGTTCTTATGTTTTTATGCCAGTTCTGTCTTTTATTGCTTTTGTAGCTAGAATTGCTTCTCGTGTATTTTTTTTCCTGCCTCTTCTTTCTGTTATGTATTTTTCTTAATTTTTAATGGTGACCAGATTACTTCTTTTGGACTACATTTCTTCAAAGTGTCTGGAATGGGGGCTCAGGGTCTATTTATGCTACTATTTTTGTTTTAATAAAGGCATTCTTTAGTTTTTAGTGCATGATGTATATTTTGTCCCATTAATTACTGCTGTGTATTTCAGATGAACATTAAAGATTTATTAGCATATATCTTTCTGGCTTTAGTGTTGATGGAGCTTGTTGTAGTTTATTTTATTTTTTTTTTACTTTTTATTTTAATTGTTTTTCTAGTTTTAGTGCTGTTGGAATGATTTTTTTGGGAATCCAGAGAGATCCCCGCCAGTAAGAGCTATGGCCAAAATGGCCTTTTTCCAACAGGCAGAGAATTGCAAATCAGAGATGTGTCAGCTGCAGTAAGGTAGGACCTCATTATTGGCTAACTTGAATGCCTCTGAATTGCATCAACTACTGTGACTGCAAATCAGTGCTTTCATTTGGTAGTTTCTATTGGTGGCTCATGTATCGTGTTAGCACAGGCCCCCCTCATTAAATCTGCCATGCATACACACCCACACACACTCATAGCCAGACAGACACACACGCACACAGACGCACACACACACACACACACACACACACACACACACACACACACACACACACACACACACACACACACACACACACTCTCACACAGACACGCAGACACACACACACACGCACACAGACGCACACAGACACACACACACACACACACACACACACACACACACACACACACACACACACACACACACACACACATACACACACACACACACACACACACACACACACACTCTCAGACAGACACACACACACACACACACACACACACACACACACACACACACACACACACACACACACACACACACACACACACACACACACACACACACTCACTCTCAGACACACACACACACACACACACACACACACACACACACACACACACACACACACACACACACACAGTCTATTCAGACAGGCACACACACACACACACACACACACACACACACACACACACACACACACACACACTCACTCTCAGACAGACACACACACACACACACACACACACACACACACACACACACACACACACACACACACACACACTCACTCTCAGACAGACACGCAGATACACACACACACACACACACACACACACACACACACCTCTTACCTGTCTCTGATCTGACAGAATGACCCAGATGCCTCTTCTTATTTTTGACCCTGTCCTTGTAAATCATGGATCCTTACAGTCAGTCAATAATGCCAGACATAGAATTTCATTTTTCTTATGATGGTAAAGTACATCATGATGCTACAGCTGTAGCTCTACTAATGTTTTCAGTGAGTGGTAGGTATGTTCGTTTTGACATGAAACATAAATTGTCCTTTCCTCTGGGGGATATATTCTAATCCAAGTCCTTATTTGTCTCATCACAATTTGGTATAAGTTGTTCTTTTTTCAAGATTAGGTGACAATTTAAGCAAGGGATTTTTGAAGGTAGCATTTCTACTACTTATTTTAAGATATCAGAGCACATTCTGTTCCTTAATTTTGTAACACAGTGGCAGCAGCAGGGATTGGGGGTTCAGGGACCTGATAAGGACTGGTGCTGTTTTGTAGCCCCTCTTCTCCTGCAGGTTTGATGTTAATAGCTCTTCTCCAAAAACTTCTCAAGAACTTGTATTTGCAACACCATCAAGATTCCTGGTTACACATCTTCCCTTCTTAGGACAAGTAAGCATTAATTAAACATCAGTCACACTATTTCTCTGAAGGGCTTTAGCACAAAGCACATGCAAAAGATGTGTTGAGGTCACCACCTCAGGATTAGAATGTCCCATATTGCAGGGTACTTTACTCCCTGAATGCAAAGTTTTATGACACTTTTTTACTACAAATGGAAGTGAATAAATTAGTAGTTCTCTTTTCATTGGCATTCTCATACACTTCCTGACATCTACGCAACATCAGGTTGTTGGGGCAGCAGCAATCGGAGTGTGTTAAGCCATACTGCTGTAGCAGGAATAGTTAACAAATCTTTTTTTTTTTTTTTTTTTTTTTTTTTTTTTTCTAGCACAGTTAAATTCTAAGGATATTTCCTTTAGGAGCAAGAAAGCTTTAATTCCTCTCTGTATAAAGCTTTAATTCCTCTCTGTATATCCCTCATTAGGTCTATCATTGCATACTATGCTTTCTTTGGCAGGAACCTCTCCAAATACTCTTTATTTTAGGCTTTGTCCAGATTTCTTGCACTAAGAGGATGAGGTGTGTGTGTGTGTGTGTGTGTGTGTGTGTGTGTGTGTGTGTGTGTGTGTGTGTGTGTGTGTGTGTGTGTGTGTGTGTGTGTGTGTGTGTGTGTGTGTGTGTGTGTGTGTGTGTGTGTGTGTGTGTGCGTGTGTGTGTGTAAGAAGTGGGGGAGTGTATGGGGGGTTCATACCTCACAATTATCCAGATTTTTGCCTCATATTTTCAGATTGTTTCTCATAAAATTGTGTTTTTTTCTGGCAAATCATTAAAGACTGAAGTTGAGTTTTAGACTTCATATCCACAGAAAATGCATACTAATACAAAAAAATGTATTCTGTCCACTTTCTAAGGAGGTCGGGGTATGTATGTGTGTGTCATACCTCTCAACCGTACAGATTTTCACAGAGGTTGAGGTATGTGTGTGTGTTTGAGAGAGAGTGAAATGCCATATTTAAAGTTAGCAGGTGGAATTTATTTTCAAGGAATTGTGAGCTTCAAGGGAAGAGAAGTTTATTACTGCTCATGCGAAGTCTGCTTAAAATGTGCAACTGTTTTGCTTAGCAAATGGTATCACTGTTGTGGTGTAGAATTTCAAAACAGTCTCAGTAGCACAGCAGGTAGCATACTTGCATCTTGATATAGAGGGCTGTAGGTTCTACTCCCGCCACATGTAGATTTGTATTTTAAGGGGGTAGAGTGCTGCAGTCCTGAATATGTCCTCCTTTGGATGAGATGCCTAGTAACTATGAACCTGTGTTTCCGCTTGCCACTTATTCCTATTGCAATATACAAGCTTAGCATTTTTTTTAAATGTAACATAGGCAATTTATTGTTTAAGGGCAGTAGGCACTGAATTTGTAGATGAAACACTGAAATATAAAGCTGTTTTCTAGCAACAACCTCTCCATTAGTTTCAGATCTCTTTAATGTAAAATTATTCAGATGACTTTTACTTCTGCAGAGATTGTGCATATTGACTGATATTGGTAGATTGTAATGATAGACGTTTAAGTGGCCTTTTATGGTTGAAATGTTCTGAATTGGGCAATTTGTCGTTATTGGTTCATAAGTTTGTTTCATTGCTTAATGGAAAAAATGTTCAAAACTATAAAACACACTCTAAGTGGTGCTGTATTAACAAGGGATATAATTCAGTTATTATATATTATAATTAATACAATCAGGAACGTGAATCAAAGCAGTTATGCATGGTTCTGAAATGTGTGCAAGGGGCCTATGATTTGAAAACAGTCCAAAGGTAAATTTAACCTGCCACTGGCCAGATGCATTTTCTTTGAATGTGGGTTTCAATGCTGTTTCAGTGCATGTGAGTTTCAAAGGTAGAGAAGTTTTAATGCCAAGTCTGTTTTCATTGTAAGACTATTGCTTTGTTTAAGTTTAGCAAATGTGTTTGTGCAATCAAATAGGAGGTTACTAGGCTATTGGCCCCGAGGCCCTAAAATTTGAAATAAAAGTTGAAAATTAAAACCAAGTATCTGTAATAATTGTAGAAGTAATGCATAAAACAGTATGCACACAGAGAGTTTTGAACAGTGTTTATGGTAACTGGGGAGAAATAGCCAAGTAATGGGATACTGGAATGGATGCGTGTGTGTGTTGGGGGGGTTGAGGGGGTGGGATTGGGGGTGGTGCTTTGATGGGGGTGGGGTTGGGGTGGTACTCCGGGTTTGCACCCCCCTGCAAAAAATCCTGCGGGCTCCCTTGCCTACCTTTTCTACAACTTAAAATCTCTGAATATGTACTTATCAAAAAAAAAAAATAATAATAATCCTGCTCATATAACAACCTCATTTTCTAAGAACCACTTCTTCTTCTAAATGTTTTCACATCTATTATTTAGAATCAAATTAATTCATAACTATCATTAAAACAGTGCCACATGTGTACTAACTCCATTAGTAAGTCCCCTCATCATGCAGTCAAATCCACCAAATGGTACAACATTTTCACATTTCTAGTATAGTAATCTCCTGGTTACAGCTCTATAGCCAATTTAACTGTTTGGATAAAATATGCATGTTTCATTTGCTATCTGCATAGTAAAATTGCAGTGTGAGTACATACATAAATTTGAAATAATGCTGAATATTATATTGATGCTTTGAGTTTTAATGCTGCTTGCATTATGTTCTGGAGATGTGCCTGAGGCTAACATGCTGTAAATGCTATATAGATTGTCTGTATAGATTGTACAACATGATATTCATCTGTTGAGTCATGCAGTCCTGAATGTTATACAGTACTTTTTATACAACTCATGCAAATTTGGAACTCTTCCTTCTGGACTCCCATGAAAAAGTGCTTTGCCCAGGTGGACTTTCCTAATAATTAAAACAAGCAAGTAAATAAATAAAACAAATAAGTAGTTATGCTCACGTAGTAGTGCATTGGCTATGAGGTCAGTGTAAATAGCACTCACAGAGCTGTTCACATCTATAGCTGGATATTGGCAGAAGCTGTTACAAGTAATTCAAACAAGTGTGGCTTGTGCATACACTGATGTCGTAAGGGGCAATTACAGGTAATATACAGAAATGCCGATGTATATGAATTGATACTGTAAGGATCTGTTGCAAGAAATTCACAGAAGCGTATATGTACATGTATTGATACTGTAGATGGCTGTTGTACATAATATCCTTATGTGTCCATGGACGTACAGTGATATTGTATGGGGCTTCTGTAGGCAATAAACAGAAGTGTCCACGTATATGCACTAATAGTTATAAACTTGTACAGCTACAAAAAAACAAGGATTCATGTTCATGTACTGATAATGTAGGGGTGCTGCTGCACATAATATACAAAAGTGTCCATGTGCATGCACTAATACTGTAGGGGGCTGCTATAAGTCATATACAAAAATGTCGATGCACATACATTAATATTGTATGGAGCTGCTGCAGGTAATATGCAAAAGTATCCACATACATACACTAATACTGTAGGGGGCTGCCGCAGTAATATACAAAAGTCTCCAGGTACAGTACATATACTGGGTCTATATTAAACCAGTGAACACTTAAAATAGCGAATGCTGATTTATCGACCCTTTAAAAGTGAAAGAGTGAAAATCCTGAAGACACGGAACAGTGACTTTTTCCCCCAAAACAAAACAAAAACAAAAAAAAAATCCTTCAAAACACTGAATAAAGTGGGGGGCTTCACCCACCACACCCCCTGATGTGGGAGGCAGTGCCTCCCCTACTTAAATATAACAACTCCGAGATTGCACCGCAGTGGAGGAAATGACAAAGTCCCGAAAATGGCCCAGCAATTTTTTTTTCCCTGAGAAAAAAAATTGCTGTTCCGTACCTTCGGGATTTCAAGTTTTCACTTTTAAAGGGTCGATAAGCCAGCGTTCACTATTTTAAGTGTTCACTGACTTAATATAGACCCCATATACTAATACTGTAGGTGGCTGCTGAAGATGATATACAAAAGTGTCCACGTACATACACTAATACTGTAGGGGGCTGTTGTGGTAATGTACAAAAGTGTCCGTCCACATACATATACTAATACTGTTCGAGGCTGCTGCAGTATTATACAAAAGTGTCCATGTACATACACTAATATTGTGGGGGGGGTGCTGTGGTAATATACAAAAATGTCCACATCCATATACTAATACTGTAGGGGGCTGCTGTAGTAATATACAAAAGTGTCCGGATACATACACTAATACTTTAGGTGGCTGCTGCAGTAATATACAAAAGTGTCCACATACATACACTGATGCTTTAGGGGGCTGCTGTAGATAATATAGAAAAGTGTCCACGTACATATACTAATACTGTAGGGGGCTGCTGTGGTAATATACAAACGTGTCCACATACATATACTAATATTGTAGGGGGTTGCTGCAGTAATATACAAAAGTGTCCAAGTACATACACTAATACTGTAGGGGGCTGCTGCACATGACTCACAGAAGTGTGCCATGTACATGCACTGATGGTTAGTGGCTGCTGCAGGCAAGAAGAAAAGGAGTTTTGAACATTAACAGATACTGAAGGGTTGCTACAGTTTTATTTATTTTACATTTGTTTTCCAGGAAAGTCCGACTAGACACAGGTCCATTTTCAGCGGAGGCCCGGGAAGATAAGCTCTACATTACATGATAGTAAAAAGAAGTAGAACATACATACATATGGCATATACACACAACAGGACATCATGGTAGTGATTAACATTTTTACAGTAGACAATCAGAGGTACATTTTTTTCTTTTGCAGTTATAAGTTTTGTAAGGTAAATGTGTACAGGTTTGGAAGCTTTCGGGGAGAAACTGTTTATACATAGCTGTACCCTGACAAATTCTCTTGGTATGGGTTAGCCTGGTGAGTGGCATGAGCATAGCCAGTTACTTAGATAGTGGGTTTTCAGGAGTTTTTTGAATTGACTAAAGGAGGTAGTAGAAGTTATTTGGCTTGGTAGTGTGTTCCAGGTTTTGGCAATGGTGTTGGCAAAGAGGGACTTACCAACTTCATTTTTATGTTTGATGACAATTATGAGGTTTTGTTTACTAGATCTTAAGGGTCTAGAGGGAATGTGGGGCTGAATTAGGTGCTGAAGTGCTGGATTATCTCAGGAAGGTAGTAGAGTTTGTGCTCTATAGAGAGTTGATTGAGTAGAAGTATATGAGGCAACTCAAGCCAGTTGACTTGCTTAAGGGAAAGACACATTTTTAAGTCGATAGGTTTAGTGGTTCATATTAGGCTATTGATATAGTGGACCATTAGTAGCTTAGTCACTGATCCTACCAATTTAAAAAGTAATGAATTAATACCAGACCCAGTCTCAGTTTTGGCCCCTTTCAATAAGGGCTAGATGGGACAGACTGGTGGTGTACTTCAACAATCCTTACACTATCAGTGTTTGTACAACCACACCTGTGGTATCCCCCAACAATATCATTGTATTGATATGAATACATCGATCATCCTGGATATTTATGACAGTTCAGTTTGCAGTGGTTGGCAACTTAGTCAGTCGCATGCTTTCAGGGTCTGCTTTAATGTCAGATAATTAAATACCAAAGAGGATGAGTTCCAGAACGTAACCCTAAGGGACACCGCTGGGAACGACTATTTTAGTTAAGGATTTGCCAGCAGTATTAGCATTCTGGGTTCTGTCAGTGAGATAGTTTTCTATTTGGTGAGTAACATAGGCATGGGGGGGGGGTTACATTTAATTATTTTAGGTCATCAGTGATCTCTATGTATAGAAAGGTATTCAAGGTTTTTCCAAGTCCAGGTTCAAACAATTCCATCAGGTTTTAGAGGCAGGATTTGCCTTTAACAAACCCAAACTGGTTAGTGTTCAGGGTTTAAATATTCCCTAGGAACTTATTTATGATGTCTATAATGATGTACTCCATTGCTTTACAGGTAAAGCTTGTGAGTCTGATAGGTCTACAGTTCTTTGCGTTAGTTGTGGGCCCCCCTTTGTGGATTGGGGTGTTACACCAGTCCACCATAGTTTGTGTGTCCACCTCTATGGATTGGGATGTTATAGCAGTCCTCCATATTTTGTGGGTCCCCCCCTTTGTGGATTGGGCCATATTTCATGGGTCCCCCCTTTGTGGATTGGGATACTTCAGCAGTCCTCCATTCTTGTGTCATAAATTCAGTGTAAAGGCTGAGAATGAATAGATGTGATAAAGAAACAGGTAATATTTGGTGCCGACAAGAGGATCATGTCAGGGCTCAATGAGCTAATACTTTTGGCTTTGATGGGAATACTTAGGAGTTGCTTGGAGGTAACTCGGGGGGGGGGTTGTGTACTCAGGCCAATATTCTTTGAGTAATTTGATTGAGACAGGATGGAAAAGGAGTTTTCCCATACTAATTGATAATGTAGGGGCTTTTGGAAGTAATACACAGAACTGCGCATGTACACGCACTAATACTGTAACAATCTGGTGCAGGCAATTCACAGAAATGCACATGTAAATGCACTGATACTGTAACATGATGATGCAGGTAATGGCAGAAGTACACGTAAAAGAATTGATATTGTAACTGATAGTGTAACAAGTCAGTGCAGGTAATTCACAGTATTTCTGTTTAGCATTTTTTGCAGCTGTGGATTTAGTATGCTTAAGAAGAAGGGAAAAGGGCAGACCCTACATATTAGGAGGCAAGGTTAACAATAATCACCATTCATTCTGGTTTGTAATCCTTTATGAATGAGTAGTTTGTTCCTGAAGGCTTCATGTTCCAAAGACCATAGAGGAATCCATACAGGTTTACCCAGAATGGAAAGGAAGGGCAAATCCTCATTGGATAGCGGCTTCACTATTAATTTCTTCTCATTGGTAGTCCTAGGGCAGAAGGTCTGCTACAGCTATACCAATCAAAGTAATTTGGATTTGTTTTCTTTCTTACTACCGCCCTAGCTTTCCAAATGGTACCTCAGGAAATGTACAGTTATATAATCAGTCATCTGTAGCCAGCTATGTTTTACCTTTTTGTTGAGTAGCAAGTTGTTTAAAATATTTCAGCAGTCCACCTTAATGAATACAATTTCTCTTATTTCAAGAAGTATAAACTGCCTGTCATATTTAGCACTATTTCCAACATTTCCTCTGAACATGGCTGTTTGCTAATAAGAATTTAGTTGCTTTGTAACACAACACAGATAGGCACCTAAAGTATTTATGTCATTTAAACTATGCACTGTATATTGAGTTTTCACATTGCATTAAAGCATTTTTTGATCTGTCAGTAAGCAGCACATTTTAATAAGTAGCTGCTAATTCCTTATATTTTCTTCTTTGCATTTCCTTGTTATGGTATGCTTATACTTAAGATCCCTGAATAATTTAGTGTGATGTCCAAGCTTCTATGAATAGGTATTTCTGGACCCCTGCCATTTAATAACACTTTTTTAATTGCTTTCATTTACACTTTGTAAAACGTTCTTGAAATCTTGGATGCATCTTAAATAGCATGAAGCATGATTTGGCCACACCCCTAACAACACTGTTCTGTCTCAGCCTCCGTACAGGTTTTGTACCAAGGAAATGGGGAAGAGCTACAGTCATTCCTCTCTATAAGAGAGGATCGTCCACAGCCCCAGGCAACTACAGACCCATAAGTCTCACTAGCCTCAGATGCAAAGACATGGAAAGTCTTATAATGGAATTATAAAAGAATTAATCAAGCAGGATGTATCGGGACAGACAGAACAGGATATGAGGACTGCCTGGGTCCACATGGATGGGGCAACAGGAATAAAGAAGGAAACGCCATTCTAGACATCTCTCTGGCAAATGGCTTGATTGTAGTGAAGACATGGTTCAGAAAGAGAGACAGTCACAAGATCACTTGCAACAGTAGCCAACATGCAACTCAGGTAGACTTCCTCCTAGTAAGGAAAAGGCACTGGGGTAGAATCCATGATTGCAATGTCATCCCCAATGAAACAGTCGGCCTGCAACATAAACAACTAGTTGCCACAATCAGCTGCAAGGAGTGGTCAGAGAAGGCTGAAAAGTCAACAGCGACCAGGCTTGAGACCTGAAAGTCGACTGGAGAGAAAGTACAAAAGTTCAAGGAATTACTCAGTGCACTAGCACCCCAAGAAGAGGAGGGAATAGGTGGAGTCGAACAAGAATGGCAGCGCCTAGAAACCAAATGTGTTAGGACTACAGAAAATATATGTTACCAAGCCAGGTATGGAAATAAGGTACATAAGGAAAGTTGGTGGTGGAATGCTGAAGTCCAGGAAGTCATCAAAAGAAAGAAGGAGCGTAGGAAGAAGTGGGGGATAGAAAAGACTGACCAGGCTATAAAGGACTACTGGTTGGCTAACAAAGATGCCAAGAAAGAAGTTGTAATAGCAAAGAATAGGGCATCAAAGGCACTCTACCAACCTCTGGAAAGTGACTCAGTAAGTGTCACAAAGAATCTATATCAGGTTGCAAGGCAAAGACAGAAATACAAAGAAGATACTCAGACACCCTACATAAGGGATATCAGCAACAACCTACTCACCAGTCCACAGGACATCAAAGGCAGAGGGAAGGCATATTTCCAGCAACATCTGAATGAAGAAAACCCCACAGAAGCTGTGCTGCCTCAGAAACAGGCTACAATGAGAGGAGAAGAAGAGGAGCCCACCCTAGAAGAAGTAAGAACAGCACTAAGGAAGATGAAGTCAGGGAAAGCAGCAGGCTCAGATGACATCACATCAGATATGATAAAGATGCTGGGTGAGATAGGGGGAGAAATGGCTCCTGAGGGTACTAATAGCAGTGTGGAGAGAAAGGCATATCCCAGTTTAATGGAGAATAAGCATACTCATGCCAGTGTACAAGAACAAACATGACATCCACAACTGTGGGCAGTACAGACGCATCATACTCCTATCACATTGCATGAATGTTCTGGAGAAGGTGGTTGATAAATGGGTACACAGAGTAGTAGAATGTAAGATGGGAGATGAGCAGTTCAGATTCAGATCAGGATACAGCACAATTGTACTTGTGAAGAAGCTAGAGATGAGGAGATAGTGCAATTGGGCATTCTTAGACTTGGAGAAAGCATATGACAGGGTCCCAAGTAAGTTGATCTGGACAGTCCTGCGGTGGTTTGAAGCCCCAGAAACAATGGTATTATTAGTGTAGGCTATGTACAAGGACCCAATGACTCAAGTACAAACAGTATTCGGCCTCACAGAGGGGTTCCCAGTGGGACTGGGTACACACCAGGGTTCAGCTCTGAGCCCACTGCCGCTCATACTGGTGATGGACTACACTGGCAAACAAGTCAGAGGGGGCAGATCAATAAAGTTGCTGTATGTAGACAATGTGGCATTACAGGCAGACTTTGAACTAGAACTTCAGCAAAGGATAGGAGAATGGAATGCAAAACTGAAGGCACATGAGATGAAACTAAGCACAGATAAGACAGTGGTAATGGCAGCAAATTGGGGAAATCAGAAGAAGTTGAGAATAGAGATAGAAAGTAAGGTAGTGGAACAGGTAAACAGCTTCAAGCATTTGGAAGGGGTGATTGAGGAGAAGAGAAGTCTGAATGAAAAGGTCAAAGCTAGACTCAGAAGGGCTGCAGCCAACTGGCATAGAGTGTCAGGTGTAGTCTATGACAGAAAAATGCCAAAAAGCTGAAATGTAAGGTGTACAAGACAGTGGTGCGACCAGTATTACTGCATGGTACAGAAACCTGGGCAGTAAAGGCAGAACAGTTGAAGAAGCTAGAGGTGATGGAGAAGGGCGGTAGGCTGTACACTGTGGGACAGGCGAAGAAATGAGGACATAAGGGCAAAAGCCAAAGTAGCTCCTGTTGCAGAAAAGATCAAAAATAATTGATCCCTGTGGTTTGGACACATGTGCAGAAAAGCAGAAGACAATCTGGTGAAGAAGATTTGGGACAGACAGGAAGAAGGTAAGAGGAAGTGCGGATGTCCAGCAAAGAAGTGGATGGATTGTGTAAAAGAAGATCTGCGACAGTCAGGCATGAGTGTTGAAGAAGGCAGGAGAGTGGCACTGAATTGAGAGAATTGGCGATAGTTGACATGATACCCTGACCCCATGTAGAAAAAAATGGGAAAAGGGGGCTGCTGCTGATGATGATGGTAATCGGTCAGGACAGAGGGAACCTCCGAACAGTAGACCCCATCTCAGTTTGATTTCTTCAAGTGCAAGTCATGCTTGCTCAACCTGGTAGATTTTTTGAAAAGTTTACCAAAGCAATGGATAAAGGCAAAATGTTATACACCACATACCCCAACCTAGCCCACATAGGCATAGTAGAAAAGTTAAATAAACTGGGAATAAGCCCCTATGTCACCCACTGGATTGCCAACAGGCTCACAGATAGGATGCAAATCATCAAAATAGTGGAAGTTGCTTCCACAAACAAACCAATCACTAGTGGAATCCCCCAGGGTTTGTGCTGGGACCTCTCCTGTTTGACATCTATTTTCTGAAGTAGTAGCCAGTACCAAAGGGCTCTGGCTGACTGAGTTGCAGATAACTGCAGGCTAGAAGTTGTCATTGAATCCTCCCATGACTTAACTTAACTGGTGATAAAATCATGGACTGAAACTAAATGTCAAAAAATGCATTATTGTATACTTTTGGAAGTCACCTACTCCAGGTAACTATCACATTAACAATATGCCCATAAGAGGTGCCCCAGTTGTTCAGGATTTGAGAATTTAACTGGATAGTGACCTAACTTTTGACCAACATGTCTGTTGTTGCAAGAAAGTCCTTCTGTATTGCACAGTTTATTTCACAATAAAAAGATTAAAAGCACAAAGATTTAATGTAGAAAAGACTATTAGTAAAGTAGAAGTTAAAGAAATAGAAGTTGAAGTTATGGGAGTGCCTGCAAAGTGAAGGATTTAATGTAGAAGGTCTAAAACGGACTACATCACAGCATGATGGAGTGAGTCCCCAGAATAAGGGGAACAAGAAGATCAGGAGACATGTGAAGATAAAATATGGACAGATGAAAGGAAAAGAGATTTAATATGGTGTAATATTTATGCAAAAGAGAAAGCAAAACTAATACAAAAAGAGCAGCACCAAAGATATTTAAGAAAAATATAGGCAAAGGAATCCAGATATGGAAAACTTTACAATACAAAAAAAAATAAGAAGACTAAGAAGAAAAGTAGAAAAAGAGATTAGTAATGGAGAAGTCAAAAGAAATAGAAATTGTGGTAATGAAACAGTTGGAAAGAGAAGGATTCAGTGTAGAAAATCAAATGCAGAAAGTAGCACAACAGGGCAGAGCAATGGATATCCAACATAAGGGGAAACCAGTGGAACAGGAAGCAACAGGTCAGGTGCCATGTCAAGATATTTTGGAGCCTTCCACAGGAAACCAGTATAAAAGTTCACTTGAAGCTAGACAGGGAGGAAAGGAGCAGGAAACTGTGGAAACTCTGATGCAGTCAATGTTGAGGAATGATAGGCCAGTGAGTTCCCATATGACAAAACAACAGATGACACAGGATAAAACTGAAGAGAATGTGCCGCAGGAAGATGCTATAGAACTTTCTATAGAATGCCCGCAGGAAACGCAAAACAAGGGATGTGCCCTCAGTATGGAAGAAAAGGAGCTAAGAGAAGAGTTGCTTGATTTAACAAAGGCATATCTATCAAGATCAATGTGAGAAATAGACTACAGAAGGTTAATAAAACCCCAAAAGTCAGAAGTCTGATAAAACAAATGAACACATTAATTAGGACTGTATATAGAGATCCATGCGATATAACAGAAGTAAACAGAATATATTACTGTGCTGCTAAATTAATAACTGATAACGTTCTACCACAGGAACAATGGGTAGCGAGGGAAAAGAGGGGGCAAAAGCAAATACCATCATGGAAATATCGAATAGAGAAAACTATAAAGCAGCTAAGACAAGTGTCATTGTTAGAAGATTGTAGAAGAGGGAATAGATAAAAGAAATACTAAGAAAGATAGATGCAATAAAAGCAATGCACAGTATTAGAACAGACCAGGATCTATTATGCACTATTGGAGATAAACTAAACATTTCAAAACAGGCAGAAAGCCTTAGAAGATACAAAGATAAATATAAGGAAAAAGCACAAAATATGCAATTTATTGATGACCCAAAAAAGTTTTATAGAGAATTGGGAAATAAAGTAAAAGGAATTGAAAGACCACCAAAAAAAGAGGAAGTAGATACATTTTGGAGAAGTATCTATGAAGATCCTGCGGAGCATAACAAAGATGCTAAATGGATAGAAGAAGTAAAATAAATAATAATAAGTTTAAAGGTACAGGATATGAAATGGTACGAAATAACAGACAGAGAGATTGAAACAAAGTTGAGAAAGTCCTCTAACTGAAAAAACCCAGGCCGAGATGCAGTATCTAACTTTTGGCTTAAAGTATTAACTTCTTTGCATGAGGATTTAGCCATGAGTAAGAACTATTTATATGCACACCCCAAACACACACTGCACTGGTTAACAACTGGAAAAACAATGCTCTTACTTAAGAATGAACCTGCAAGCTACCCTAAAAATTATAGACCAATAACTTGTCTTCCAACGACGTATAAACTATACAAAGGAATTGATGCCGACAGAGTTTATAGTCATTTAGAAGAAAACTCAATTATGGCATTAGAACAAAAGGGCAATAAAAGAAAGTCATATGGAACAAAGGACCATTTGTTGTTAAACAAAGTTATAGTGGAGAACTGTAAGAAGAGGAAGAATCTAAGTATGGCATGGATTGACTACGAAAAAACATTTGATAGTATCCCACATTCATGGATAAAAGAGTGCTTAAAAATGTATAAGATACACCCTACACTGATTGACTACATTACAGTTACCATGAAACAGTGGCAGACCATTTTGCAATTAAGCCATGATAAAGGACAGATTATTATCCCAGGGATAAAAATTCAAAGGGGGATATTCCAGGGTGACTCTTTGTCACCGTTGCTATTCTGCCTTGCCATTAATCCATTAAGCTGTTTACTTTACAGCACAGGCCATGGCTACAATCTGGCTCCTAGAAAACAGCAAAGCCTAATGACTTTTCATTCTCTCTTTGTCAATGATTTAAAACTGTATAGCTCATCAGATGAGGAACTGAAAGCACAACTGCAGGTTGTCAAAACTTTTTCAGATGATATTGGAATGTCATTTGGTCTTGATAAATGTACAAAAGCAACCTTTAAAAAAGGAAAACTGCAGCACCAGGAAAACATCAGTTTGGGACAACAATGTGATATAAAAGAACTTGAGCAAGAGGGGGTGTATAAATACTTGGGAACTGATGAAAGATCAGTAATAAAACATGAACAAAATGTGAATAAAACGCAGAAGTATTTTAGAAGACTTAAATTAATCCTGAAAACAGCATTAACATCTAGGAACAAGATCCAAGCTATAAATCAATTTGATCTTCCTGTCTTAAGTTATAGTTTTGGAGTGATTGACTGGCCCCAAAAAATGTTGTATAGACTGGATATTAAAACAAGAAGGATGCTTCATGCTCTCCAAATAATTTATAAAAATCAGTGTATACCAAGATTATATATTCCCCATTCTGAAGGCGGGATGGGCCTCCTTGAAATTGATTACATGTATAGATCTGCAATCGTGGGACTCCACACATATCTACTGACCTCACAAAATCCAAATGTAGTGAAAGTTTTGAAACATGAGCAGAATAAATCTAAGATGACGTCTCTGCTTAATTTAGCAGAAGCATATCGACATCAAGAAGGAATTGAAGTCAAACCAGAAGCAGATAAAAACCAGGCAGCAACTGAATGTGCTAAAAAACAAAAGAAAGAATATAAGGTGAAGGACCAGATGAGAAGGCAAGAAATATGGAAAAAACATAAATATAGTTGCAAGTATAGAAAACTTCTGGAAGAGCCTCATGTTGGTCAAGAAAAGAAGACAAAAAGTAGCATTGATCAGTGAAATCGCCACACCTAGTGACTACAGTGTCTTGCGTATAGAGAGATACAAAGTCATAAAATACATTGATCTGCAGGCAGAAACGTGAGCCATGTGGAAAAAAGATATCCAGACAGTTCTAATAGTATTAGGAGCAACTGGTCTTATAAAAAAGAATTTACAATCGTATTTAGATATGTTACCAATGCGTGTAACACCTTACGAACTGCAGAAGGAGTCATTACTGGGCACATTGCGAGTGCTGCGAAGAGCACTTTTGGCTAAAATCAAAGAGTGAAACAATACTAATTTCATGATCGTTAATCATACTTTGACTTAGGAATGGGGTCCATTCCCATTCTGGTATTAGAAACTCAAAAAACCTGGAGAAATTAAAAATGACAAGATACCTAACTAAAAGGATACAAGGCTTAAGCAGGATGTCCTGCATGGACTGACTCAAAGCCCTGTTACTATACTTTGCATCCTACTGACTGCTAAGAAGTGACCTGTGTCTTACATATGAGGCATCCTCCAACCCATTACTGATAGATTTACTGCACATCAGCAAATCAGATGTCATCAGAAATACTCAGTCTATGCATCTAAACCTCTTATGCAACATTAACAGAATGGTTTGAGGGATGGGTATATCTCACA